>NW_015168657.1:322302-338930 GCF_001447785.1 Gekko japonicus
ACTACGGCCGGGGCCCTCCATGGATCCCAGCCCGAGTCGTACGGGTCAAGGGCCCCCGTTCGTACGAGGTCTCCAGCGAGGATGGCCAGATCCTCCACCGGCACATTGATCAGCTGCGCCGCCGCACGCTACAGCTGGACCCAGAGGATCCGGACGAGGGCCCAGAGCCACCAAATGGATCCCAGCCCGAGTCATTCGGGTAAAAGGCCCTCGTTCGTACGAGGTCTCCAGCGAGGATGGCCAGATCCTCCACCGGCACATTGATCAGCTGCGCCGCCGCACGCTACAGCTGGACCCAGAGGATCCGGACGAGGGCCCAGAGCCTTCCACATCGGCCCCACTCCCGGAACCAGACCCACAGCCGCCACGCCGTGAGGAACCCGAGGCCCCTCACCCCGTGGTGCCAGCCAGTCCAGCCTCCTCGGCACCCTCGCCGGGCCCGGACCACTCGGCTCCAAGGGCCCCCGAGGCAGAACCAATCGCCACCCCGGAACCTCGCCGCTCGACGCGCCCCAAGAAGCCACCAGCGCACCTGAAGGACTTCGTCTGTGGGTGCATTCTGAACCAAGGGGGGAGGGGTGTAATGTATTCAGCCTGACATGCCCGGACTTGCCCGGGCTGGCCAGGCACATTTCCTATGTAGCTTCAGTCGTTAGACAAAGGATCCGAAGGATCCTAGCCGGCCCTATCAAAGGGCTAGCTGCCCAGCCGGGAGACCAATAGTCGCCGGTTACTGTAAATAGCCTATCGGGAGTAGGGGGTGTGTTTAGGGGTATTTGGTGGCGGGTTTTCTGAACGCATATAAACCAGCCTGCGAGCTGGTCCCCTGTCTTTTGTCCTGAACTGAATAAAGGTATGCTTAGCTGAAATCACTCTCCGTCTGCATACTTTACACCGACAAAGTGGGCAAGGTTGACTCAGAGGTTTTATAATCACATATTCCAGCCTTAACTGCCATCCTTCATTTCTAACACAACACTTTACTATCTTTAGACACACCTTGAGTACGGAGACGTGGGTGGTCCCACAGATGCAGGGTGGTGCTCCAAACCTCCTCCTCCGAGGGGTCAGCCCGGGAGGATCCAGAAGAAGGACCATCTGCTGGTGAGTGTGCCTTTTGCGCAGGCATAGTGATCATATAGCCTGTGGGCCTCATGCACCCCAAGTCATTTCTGTGACTACTGAAGTGACAGCTAATCCCCTCTCCAAATGTCAACCCCTGACCAATGTTTAACCGTGACCTGAACAGATCTCCCCCTCCTTTTCCTGCAGCCGGACCCTCCCAGCCACCAAGAGGAGAGGCTGAACGTATCACTCTGTCCTCGGGCGACAATGGAGCAGGTGAGAGGATGATATGAGTATTGCACAGACTGCAAATCCCTAATCTGCCAAGAGCTAAGGTTAACCGTTGAACCCTGCCGTGACCATTTCTCCCCCTTCTTCTAATGCAGCCGGAGGACAGCAGGCAGCCCAACCCCCAGGACCTGTCCCGGTACCCTCGGGGGACGCGGGAGAGGGTGAGTGGACAGTGGTTGGGTGGAAGTGGGAGGTTATGGTGCGTGAGGAGTGGCCATGCTGATGGAAACAGCATTTTGAGTGGGCAGAGTGTGGTAGCGACCTTTATCGTACCTGTGTAAGAACTCATGCAGGCCTACTACTGTTTGGAGGCTGTTCGTTGATCTACAAGTTTCCCTAAACCTACTTGTGCTCTTTTCAGGTGCGTCCACCGAGGAGAGGGAGGAGGAGGTGGCGCCCAGGAGACCAATAGAGATTCCGTCCTCTGCCGTGGGTAAGGTCCAACTCAGGTCACCCTATGGGGAATGCACTTCTTTCCCTGATTAATATCCCTGATTATGAGCTGTATTCTATTGACCTTAGGTCAGCTGGCGATGTCGCCCCAGGCTGCCGTGGTGGCAGAAGATGCGGGGTCCTGCTGCAGGTGCCAGGAGCTGCAGCACCGGCTCCAAGAGCATGAGGACAGGGTGGACAACAGGAGACATGTGGAGAGCTTCAGCCAACACCTGGAGATTGGTAACTGTTGGGTATTACAAATTGAAAACACTCAGTATATCTGGGGTTAAATGTTTGTTTATGTTACTCACAGGAAGTCACATGTTTCTCATGTAACCAATGTTCTTTAGATGTAAGAAGCCCGGGAATTTTCTCCTTGATCTAGGAGTTTGATTGGGACAAAAGTGTCAAAGTGTTTTAGCATTTTATGGCTCCTCTTCCTGTCTTTGTTTGCTGTTCTGAAGAAGAAGATGAGAGAGAAGCCATAATGCTCGTCTTGTCTTTGTAGAGTAAGGATGTAGCCTATTTAGCTCCGTTGTTCTTTTCATCCCAGTTACCCTTCCCCATGCTAGAGTTTAGTAAAAACTTTCTATTTTAATCACACATGGACTCTGAGTCTGAATTATTTTACTCAGGCTCTGCTGGGCTATATTATCTCTGCTAAATACCATTTTTTCAATATCTCACTATCAAAACCCAACGGTAACCCTATCCCTGCCACCATCTCACTTGATGTAGTGGCTAAGTGTATGGACTCTGATCTGGGAAATCCAGGTTTGATTGCAGCTGGTGGTGTGACCTTGGGTCAGTCACAAGCTCCCTCAGATCGGTTCCTGAAACAGCAGTCCTCAAAAGAGTTCTCTCAGCCCCACCTACCTCATTGGCAACCCTCCCTCTGAGCTTTGGAATCTTGTGAGCAAATAATTCTGCTCTGAGTGAGGGATTTGGGAACACTGTGGGCGACCCATTCTTCTTGGTTGGGGAATCCAGGAAAACACAACTCTGCCGTTCTCTGTATTAGAACTTTTCATGAAAACCAGCTATAGGACTCAAAACAGTATTCAACAACAACAACAACAATGATTAACATATTTACATGAAGCAATATTTACAAATGTTGTGTCGTCGAACGCAGGGATATCTCAGGTATGCCTGCGACACCTCTGCATCCACTGGGTGATTGCGGCACACACCACCCTCCCCTCCTCAATGTGCCCCTGACTCCCTCCTGGCTGGTTTTGCTGCTGGGGTGGTGGCCTCCCCTATGATGGGGTCGCCACGCTCCTGGCATACATTGTGCAGCATGGCACACGCACAAAGTACCACATTCAGGTTTGGTTTGGTAATGGGCAGCTTGGCCCCCAGGCACCTCCAGCGAGCCTTGAGGCGTCCAAACGCTCGCTCCACAACGCATCTTGCCCTGGAATGTACCCTATTGAACGCCGCCTGCTCAGGGGTTAACACCCCTGTATACGGTGTTATCAGCCAGCGGCGCATGGGGTAGCCGGCGTCCGCAATTATGAGGGGAGGGATCTGAACCCCCTCTATAGTTATGGTGGGGTTCCCTGGCACAAAGATCCCTCGGTCCATGGAGTCCATGATTCTGGACCGCCTGAGGTGGTGTGCGTCGTGGCTCCTGCTGCCCCTGGCCCCACGCCATGGGAAGAGACACTGGGGCTCCTCAGGGAGGAAGGCCCCCTAAGCAAAACATTGCCCCCCAAGCAAAAAGTTGCCCCTTGCCCACTTGGCTGTCCTGCCACCTGTCTGCACATGCTGCCCAGCACCACTGGGGAAAGCGCATGCAGGTGACAGGATGGCTCACAGGCGAAAGGACACACGGTTGTTGGGCACTGGTGAAGGGCCACACAGGTGGGTGAGCAGGTGTGTGGGAACAGTTGAAATCGGGGTGGCAGTAGGGAGGAGGACCCTGAGCACTCTGCCCAGGGTCCCCAAAACCTGGAACCAGCCCTGGTGAAGAGTGATATACCCATTGGATGGGCCACTCTAAAAAAAATTCCAAAATAAAATAATATATAGAAGGTAAAACAGTGAAGTTAGGGTTAAAAGTAATTCTTTACTTAGAAAATGTTGACTTGAATTTGTGCTTTTGGTACACAGGGAGTACTGTAGGATTTATTAAGAATGTTTGTGTGCCTTTTTTTGGTAATTCAAATTTAGTTGCTGTCATTGTAAGTGGCTGTTTGCACTCTAGGTATAAAGGGAAAGGCTTCCCTTGCTCGAAAGCCAGTCGAATCCAAGTCTGGGGTTGCAGTGCTCATCTCTGTTTCAAACCCGAAGAGCCAGCACTGTACAAAGACATTTCCGTGGTCATGTGGCCGGCATGACTAAACACCAAGACGCACGGAACGCTGTTACCTTCCCACCGAAGTGGTACCTATTTATCTACTTGCAATTTCTTGCTTTCAAACTGCTAGGTTGGCAGGAGCTGGCACCAGAGATGGGAGCTCACTCTGTCATGCGGCACTCAGGTCCCAAACTGCTGAACTACAGACTTTCAGCATCTTAATACTCGAGCTAGTGGACCTCAAAAAATGAATCTGAAATTTTACTTTGAAAGGTTTTTGTTTTATGCTCAGTATTTTATGATGTAACATTTCGTGACAAAGAGCTTTGAGTTCCAAGATAAAAAGATTTTATAGCGTGCAGGTTCCTTATAGGAAGAATTGTATCATAAAGCTGAGAAAGAGTTGGAGAAAAAAATTAAATATATAGCAACTGTCTCCACTAGATGGTGCTCAGGTTCTTTGTGTGTGTGTGCGCACGCGTGTATGCCTGCCTAGTGCTGGAACCTGGACATTCTGATTCCAAATATACATTTTGAAAATCTCATTGGTTTTAACAGAAGGTGTATATAGGCATGAATAATATTATAACATTAGTTAACAATATATCAATCTTCTCATAATATTGGGTGAGTCATCTATAGGTAAAGATAAAAGTTCCCTTGCTCGAAAGCCAGTCGAGTCTGACTCTAGGGTTGCAGTGCTCATCTCCGTTTCAAAGCTGAAGAGCCAGCGCTGTCCGAAGCCATTTCCGTGGTCATGTGGCCGGCATGACTAAACACCAAGGCGCAAGGAACGCTGTTACCTTCCCACTGAAGTGGTACCTATTTATCTACTTGCAATTTCTTGCTTTCGAACTGCTAGGTTGGCAGGAGCTGGAACTAGAGACGGGAGCTCACTCCGTCATGCGGCACCCCGGTCTTGAACTGCTGAACTACTGACCTTCCACAGCCTGCAGTTCAGCGTCTTAACCACTTGAGCCACCGCAGCTACCCGAGTCATCTTTAGAGAGACAGTAAAGAAACCACTGATGTTCAGAATAACTATTGTGTTCCTTCCCAAAAGGAGAAATAGTACAAATATCCCGTCCCTAACCTCACTATCTGGAGACATTATATTTATACCTCACTATCTGGAAACATTATATTTATCTCAATAATATTTGCCTCCTCCAGAAGCCTAGACTATCCATTAAATAGTACAGAGTTATTAGGCTTCCCCTGTACTCTGCAGCAGCTTTTTACACCATCAGTAATGCTAATCTGTGGGGAATATACATTTTTTTTTTAAAGATTAAGTAAGCATAGACCTATGTCTTAAAAAAACTATTAGAATCTGTTCTCAGAACAGCTCTTGTGCCATGCTGCAGGTGTGTAGCAACTGCATGGAACAGAAGCAACTGAGTTTTGGAAGTTAACAGGTTTCTTTTCTGAAGTAGCAAAGTGCACAGATCCACATCATCCTTGCCCCTTGCAATGGGCACTCACTAAAATCACACATACATTGTAAAGCAATGGTGAACCAGCCTTGCTACTTGGCTGTCAGTCGGTTTTTAAAAGTACAAGTGTATTCAAAACTGCCTTTTTGTTTTTCATGCCTCATAGCTGCCACCGAGAAGAGCGGCGGCGGCCATAACTTCTTAAGGAGCCCCGAAGGAGAGCTGGGGGAGCCAGAATGACCTCTTGCGTGTGATGTGGAATTTGCCCCTACGAGTCCAAGTGTGATGTGGAATTTGCCCCTACGAGTCCAAGTGTGATGTGGAATTTGCCCCTACGAGTCCAAGTGTGATGTGGAATTTGCCCCTACGAGTCCAAGTGTGATGTGGAATTTGCCCCTACGAGTCCAAGTGTGATGTGGAATTTGCCCCTACGAGTCCAAGTGTGATGTGGAATTTGCCCCTACGAGTCCAAGTGTGATGTGGAATTTGCCCCTACGAGTCCAAGTGTGATGTGGAATTTGCCCCTACGAGTCCAAGTGTGATGTGGAATTTGCCCCTACGAGTCCAAGTGTGATGTGGAATTTGCCCCTACGAGTCCAAGTGTGATGTGGAATTTGCCCCTACGAGTCCAAGTGTGATGTGGAATTTGCCCCTACGAGTCCAAGTGTGATGTGGAATTTGCCCCTACGAGTCCAAGTGTGATGTGGAATTTGCCCCTACGAGTCCAAGTGTGATGTGGAATTTGCCCCTACGAGTTCCACCACGCGAGAGGTGGAATTTGCCCCTACGAGTCCAAGGCCACCATCCTGGGGCTCAGGGAGGCAGGGGAACGTTTCGCTCCCCCCACGGTTGCCCAACTGATGGCTCATGGTTGCCCAACTGATGGCTCATGGGAGCAGAGGCTTATGTGCCTGCCCCCTGGGCTCCTGACTGGTGGAGCGGTGCTCCGGTGCTCCAGCAGGAACCGAGGCCTGTGCATCAGACATCTGATACATATGCATTTAAAATGGCTCTTATAGTTTTTTATGGTTTTTACACATGCACAACAATTGTTTTAGGTGGCACATATGAATTCAGTCTTGGATACCATTTTCACACTGGACTCAAGACAAGGGTGATTGGAGAGCTGTATGACTTCCCTGGCTCACCAGTTGGGCTCATTGTCTGCCCTCACTTCCAAGTGGTCTGGTGTGGTTTAAGGCAGCATCACTGGTGAGAGTGGTGGTTGATTCAGTACCTTCTGTCCAAGTCATCCCTGTTTGGAAAGAGGTATTGCCTCCCCTGGAGTATGTTCTGGTCAATGAAGGGAGAGAAGCAGAGGAGACCAGAATTACCATGGGAAGAACCAAGAGTTAAGTGATCTGCTAGCTTTTCAAAATCTAGTTCCTGGCTCCTCTTGTTCATGTTCCAGTGTGACCAAAATGCAAGTCAGGAACCAGGTTCTACCTGCAGCCTTGTGTGCTTTAGAGTATTTATTGGCAGACATGCAGTAAACATGCCTGCAGAATAATTTATTACTTGAACTTAAGGTGTTCTGGAATATGTCTGTTTATTCCTTTCAGAATGAGGCACCTGTCTGCTGAATGCTTCTGATTTTCCTAGTTGGTGTTTTATGCTTTTAAAGAGCTCTACACAACTCAAGAGTGATGAAATCCCACCTTTATATTTTCAACACAAAAGAATAAAAAATGGTAAGTCTGTCATAAAGAAGACAAAATGAACATCTGGGAAACCAGAGGTGTGTAAACTCTCACAGTTTCAGTAGCCATGAACGATGGGGCAGAAGGGAATTCTTTGCTCACAAGATGGCTTTCATGTGGTGAAGATTTCTTTTTTTGCAGCTCCTTTTTGCTGACAGGATTTACATAAGGAAAATAAGATCCATGATAAGATAGGGACTAGCTAGTGTAAATGTTTCATGTGAAATATTAAATAGATACAGGAGATGCTCAAGCAGTTATGATTTAAGCTCACTCTGAATGTCAACTTTTTACTTAAAATGTATAGAAGCTTAGAAATGTAAAATGTTTTCCTTGTGTGAGGTTGGTAGAAAAAATAAGTAATTTAAAATGAAAGGTACATCAAAAGATTTTTGATTCTGTATTATTTCTGAGTATTTAAGAGTTTCAGGAAAAACTCAAGAAAACTCTTTTCAAGATGATACATGTAGGAAGTATAATTGTTTGGTTAATACTGTAAACCAAAAACTACCAAAGGTAGTGATATTGAAAATATATTTGATTGTGTACAAGAGAGTGTGTTTTTTACCAAAGGCAAAGAATAGCATGCAGGGGATGGGAGGGACTCTTCTGTGTCTGTATCATAAGATTCAATTATTTAAGACTTAATATAATTTTGCCATTGTTATTAACCTCGTAGAGAACCTATGTAACAAAATTCGTAACATATTGGGCTTTTCTTTGATCAGGGAGGCCCAAGTTCAAATCTAGTTTCAAAGTATACTGGATAATGTTGACCAATCACTATCTCACAGCCTACTTCACAGAGCTGTGAAGGTAAAAAGAGGGGACTAATTATATGAACCTGAGCTCCCTGGAAGAAAGGAGGAATACAAATGGGTAAATAACAGTGCAGTTCTAAAAACACTTTCCTGAGAATAAGCCCCACTGAATAGACCTGAGTAGGATTCTGGGCAAACCCGCTTATGGTGGCACTTGTAAATTGATATCTGTTGCTTATTGTGACAGCAAAAAGGAATTTCTCAGTGAGGTGACAGGATAACTAACAAGGAAGAAATTATTTTAAGAGTTATTATAATAACTCCCATTCCAGTGGAAAAACTGACATTAATCTCTAGCGGTGTGAAATCCAGTGAGATTCACAGGAGCTTTTTATTCATCTAAAATCAGTTTATCCCCCCCCCCTCCATTTTTCATACTTTAATAGGATGCCAGGAGAATCTAATACTCATAAAGCCATATTGCATTATGTTGCATTATTATGCATATATTTTCCAGACACAGAGGGAAATCTTCAGTCACTCATTCATTTACCTCATCATAGTGTGGTATACAACAAATTAACAAAACAGCATCACTATGCAATGTAAGCCTGAAAAATGACTCATCAAAGTACTATTGACTCAGCAAGGTCTCCTGAAAAAGCAGTTCTCTAAGCATACCTACACAATTTGTCAGGTTCCTTCTTAACACTATTTCAGTGCACCAAAAGCTGCAGGACTGTAGTTTCTTTCATTTAAATATAAGGAAACAGTGTTAATTTTCAGGTACCAATTGATTCCTGACAAAACATATCTTTGAATTTTAAGTTGTGGACCATTAACAACCTTGATTCCTGTGTAGTATTCAGGCAGTGTTGGGAAGATCTGAAGACACCAAATCTGCAAATGATACTTGCAGCAAAAAAATCTACGAATGAATAAAATTAAACCAACCCTAATTCTATAAACTTTATAACTGTGGTCTGCAAAAATAGCTGACCTTGGACACCAAAAGCTCCCAATATACCTTGCCAAAAATAACCATACAAGGCACTTGAAAAGCACAGCTTTCCGGGAGGCATGATTTATAAGCATCTCAAGGGAGTCTCCGTTACAAAGCATTAACCCTGCAGGAAAGTCTCCTGCAACCTTTAGTTGTTTCTGTGCTACATAAACTGTGGAAACACCAGCCAATTTAAAATCCTGCCTCAGCCCCGGGGAATTCAGCATTAAACCTATAAATCTAATAGGCTTCTGCATTGTCAAAATTATGGTGGGAGTTTTGTGGACACTGTGCAAATGGTACACATACCATATGTTCTTTTATTAACCTCCCTTCTGAGGCCCCAGCACTAGGTAGAGACCTCACAGCTGGAAAGACTGCAAAACGCTCTGATTTTCTTGAACTGCCTGGAGCCAAAGTGACAAAATCCATTTGTTTCTGATAGAGCAGGATAATTATTGATCAAATACCTTCTGATTCTTATGCTCCTGGAGTTCAGCTAATACAGGAAGTTTTATTTCATGTAATGGGCTAGAATTTATAGGAAAAGAGGCAGCTGCAAAGGGTGCTTGCTTAATATGGAATAATAACTTCATAAAACCGTGTTTTTCAAACTTTATAGCTGGGTTACAGGATTTTTTTCTGAATTAAAATTGGAGAAACACTTCATTCTTACACTCAGGAAAATTCATATACATCCAGGTGCTTATTTTCTCATTAGCCCCAAGAACAATCAGCAAGCTTCCTCCTTGAAACTGCAAGACAACCCAGAGGCACAATTCTTAGTGTCTTGGATCTAAAGAACTGTTTAGGTTCATGTAAAGAACATAAGAACATAACATAAGAACATAAGAGATGCCAATGTTGGACCAGGCCAAAGGCCCATCCAGTCCAACACTCTGTATCACACAGTGGCCAGAAATACCAGTGCCATCAGGAGGTCCATCAGTGGGGCCAGGACATTAGAAGCCCTCCCACTGTTGACCCCCCCCAAGCACCAAGATGACAGAGCATCACTTGCCTCGGAGTCCCTATCTATACCTTGTGCCTAATGGCCACTGATGGACCTCTGCTCCATATGCTTATCTAATTCCCTTTTGAAGCCGTCCATGCTTGTAGCTGCCACCACTTCCTGTGGCAGTGAATTCCATGTGTTAATCACTCTTTGGGTGAAGAAGTACTTCCTTTTATCCGTTCTAACCCGACCGCTCAGCAATTTCATGGAGTGCCCACGAGTTCTTGTATTGTGAGAAAGGGAGAAAAGTACCTCTTTCTCTACCTGCTCTTTCCCATGCATAATCTTATAAACCTCAATCATGTCACCCCTCAGTCGCAATGCATGGCTAGGAATAAATACAGTGAAGCAACATGTTGAATACCGGCAAACAGATTGATGACTTACTGAACCAGTCCTCGAAAAATCGTCCCTGCTTGTGATCAGTGAACAGAGCATGAGCCAAACTGGCAGGTGTTCATATGTCCCTAGCCAGGAGTAAGCTACGATGTCCATGTTTGTACAGAATGCAGAACCGTATTTAAGACTAACTGTGGTTAACAAAACAAAGTATGAATCCAGTGGCACCTTTAAGACCAACAAAGTGTGCATCACCTTGCACTTGGCCACATTGAACCCCATTTGCCATGTTGACGCCCACTCGCCCATCTTTGACAGATCCCTTTGGAGTGCCTCACAATCCTCACTGGTTTTCACCACCCTGAACAACTTCGTATCATCCGCAGATTTAGCCACTTCACTGCTTACTCCCAACTCCAAATCATTAATGAACAAGTTAAAAAGCAGTGGACCAAGTACTGATCCCTGTGGTACCCCACTGCTTACCCCCCTCCACTGGGAGAACTGCCCATTTATACTCACTCTCTGTTTTCTATTAATTAGCCAGTTTTTGATCCATAAAAGGACTTGTCCTTTTATCCCATGATTTTTGAGCTTGCTTAGGAGCCTTTGATGAGGAACTTTATCAAAAGCTTTCTGGAAGTCAAGGTAAACAATATCTATTGGATCCCCCTTGTCCACATGTTTGTTCACCCCCTCAAAGAACATTAACAGGTTAGTGAGACAAGATCTTCCCTTACAGAACCCATGCTGAGTCTGCCTCAATAGGTTTTGTTCATTAAAGAGTTTATTTTGTTCATTAAAGAGTTCATTAAAGAGATAAAGAGTTTATCCTAGCCCAGTGTAGTTTGTTCCCTTTAAACACCCATTCCCCATATAGCAATGTGGTTTTGTAAATAATGTGGTCTGCAAATACTGCCAGAGGAACTGTTGTCTGAGAATAAAAAACAAGTCTAAATCCCTCCTGGAGTTCCAGAAATTAATCTGACAGTTCTTTTGGTCTTCCACTTTGCCTCCTGGCATCCTATCCCCTCCTTTGCTCATTCATCCAAGAATCAGGGATGGGAGTCTTTCTGTATGGCAGAGGTGTTTTCTGAGATTCCTCCACACCTGCCAGCTGTGGTGTAGACTTGTGCCAAGGACTCCTGGTGTGAGACTCCCTAAATCCTCACTGCAGATGGTGACAGAGTGAGGGCCATGGCTTCCTTTATTGAATCAATCTATCTTATGTTGGGTCATTCTCTTTTCCTGCTGCCTTCAGCTTTTCCTAGCACTACTGTCTTTTCCAGTGACTCTTTTCTCATAATATGACCAAACTACAATAGCCTCAGTTAAGTCATCTTCTAGGGAGAGTTCAGGCTTGATTTGATCTAGAACCTACTTTTTTGTCTTTTTAGTGGTCCACAATAGCTGTAAAACTCCTCCAACACCACATTTAAATGAATCAACTTTCTTCCTGCCAACTTTCTTTGGTGTCCAACTTTCACACCCAAACATAGTAATGGGAATACTATAGTATGAATTATATTGAAGTTGGTTGCCAGTGACACATCTTTATACTCAAGTATCTTTTCTAGCTCCTTCATGGCTGCCGTTCCCATTCTCAATTTTCTTCTGATTCCTTGGTTGCAGTCTCCTTTTAGGTTGATGATTGAACCAAGGAATAGAAAATCTTAACAGTTTCCATTTCTTCATTGTCAGCCTTGAAGTTGTGTAATTCCACAGTAGTCATTACCAAATGCTCCTTCTAAGCTGTGGAGTCTTGTAAGTAAAAATTCCACTTTATGAGCTGCTGGCATTAAAGTTGTGAGCGAGCGATTTGGCTACTGCATAAATTAGTTTGCTCTGGAGCCATCCTTCCTGAGCTAAGACAAAAATGTGTGAGCTGGAGGCTACAAAACTGTGAGCTAGCTAACACTAACTCAGCTTAGAGGGAACACTGGTCATTACTGTTAGAAATAAGTGTGTGGCAAGGTCTAAATCCAGTCATTATAGGGTTAATGTGTTTACATTGTGTGCTATTGTTTAGATTGACCTGAAAGGGAACCTGGCAGAAAGCCAATGGAGAGAAAGCCCAGTAAATTGGAACCTATTTACTATCAATCATTGGTTAATGTATTCAGGTGATTTTCTTCTAGGGTCAAGAAGAAAGAAAAATCTCCATTATCAAACGTGTGGTCAGTCTGTCTGTTGTTGTACTTGTAACAGCAAGGATGTAGTCTTTTGTTGTTTTGTAGATCTCCTGTGTACCTTTCCCTGTAGAAATAAAGATTTTTACACAGAAAGAAAATGCCTCCTCTCCAGTGAACAAAGATCCATTGAATATCTGAATATCTAACTATTTTTACCACATTTCCCAACAATTACTTCTTGATGTTCCACTGTAATTCTGCTTTAGGACTTTCAACTTTATCTTTCACCAGTAGTCATTTCAAGTCTTCATTATTTTCTGCCAGTAATGTGGTGTCATCTGCATAAACTATTAATGTTCCTTCCACTAGTTTTCAGTTCACCTTCATTGAAATCTAACCCGGCTTTCGTTATATGTTCTGCAATACAGACTGGATAGGGAGATAAAATGCCTCCTTGTCTGACACCTTTACCAATTGGAAACCATTCTGTTTTTGCATATTCTGTCCTAACAGTAGCCTTTTTCCAGAGTACAGTTTACACATCAGTCATATATTATGGCACATCCATTTCTTTTAAAACCAACTATAACTTTTCATGATCCATGCAGTCAAAAGCTTTGCTGTAATCTATGAAACATAAGCTGATTTTCATCTGAAATCTCTCATATGATCCAGTAACCAACATAAATTTGCAATATGATCTCAAGTGTCTCTTCCTTCTCTGAATTCAGCTTGAACATCTAGCCTTTCTCTACATTGGTTATTATAATAGTTCTCGTTGTTTCTCTGTGCAAGTTACTGGGACACTACATTTAGACTTCTGATTTGATTTCTGTCACCTTTTACCTTTGCTTCTCATCTATCTTTAGCAATTTTAAAAATTTCATCAATCATCCATTGAGGCGTTTCATTTCTTTTGGCTATAGGAACAATCTTTGTGCATTCTTCCTTGATAATATCTCTGGTTTCAACCCATAGTTTTTCTGGTTTCCGTTCACTTCAGCTTAATAATGCAAATCTGTCCTTTATGTAGTCTTTAAACTCTTCAGGAATGTTTCTTTATATTATATTTTGGCACTATGCATGTTTTAGTGTTTTTCTGCAGCTTTATTCTAATTTTTGATATTAACAATTCATGCTCTGTACCACAATCAGTTCCTGGTCTTGTTTTATCAAAGAGAAAACAGAGTTGCATTTATCTATAACTGTTGTTCATGGGCATCTTCTGTGCAGACAATCATTGGGACTGCACCTGCACAGGCCAGCCAGGGCCAGGATTTCTTCCAGCTAAAGCTATCTGAAGGGGTGCTGCTCCCCCTTCCCACCCAAACTGCCATATGCTGTGGAGGCGGGCACCCTCTTCTTCCTCAGTTCCTGCCAGGCCACTGTGAGCAACCACACACTACTGCAGAAAGGACTATGTGAGAGCTCATAGCAAGGCAGGAGGGAGGGAATGTGTGTCTGCACAGAAGACATTGATGAATAACAGTTACAAATAAGTGTAACTCTGTTTTCATTTTCCGTCTTTGGTGCAGCCCCCCATTGGGACATTAGCAAGCTACTCATTGAAGAAGGCAGGGTGAAGCTCTCACTGTAGAAGCGACTGGAGGACTACATCGCCCATGTCTGCATCCTTCATTGCATGCAGGTCCAATGCATATTTCACAAACAGATCCTCTGCCAACCATGTTGCGGCTTTGCAGATGTCCACAAGCAGGACCCTTCTATGGAAAGCAGCAGAGGAATCTTGTGCCCTTGTGGAATGTGCCTTAACTTCCAAAAGGTAGGGTTTCCCAGCCACCTCATAACAAGAATGGGTGGCAGCTACAACCCACCTACAGAAGGACTTCCATGTCAAATGCCAGACCTCACGGCTACACTTTCTGGCCCCACATGCGACAAGTCACGTACTAAATGAAGTAGCTAGAAGCTGGGTCACCTGACTGCAGGAGGAGTCTCCAAACTTCTAGCCAATCCTAGGTTGCAGCTATGACAACCAACAATTGGACACACCTATGTCCACTCGTGATTGGCTGCATGGCCACAGCTGATCATGACTGGAATTGGACTATAATTGTTTGATCCCAATGAGAGAGTCGCTTGCTTTCTTGCTCTCTGCTCCTATTCTCTCTCCTTGTTTTATTGCACCTGAAATGCAGCCCTTGAGGGACAAAGGACTGGCTTTGTGAATTGGACCACATGGTTGAGCAAAGATGGATTTTGCCTTCAAAATCCCTTGGACTGTTTTGGATATTCCTGAACTTGGTAAATATGTATCTTTTACTGTGTAGTTAAGACAAAACGCCTTAGGCTTGTTATTTTGGTAAACTCTGGTAGTCTGTGCTAAGCTCTGTACTAAGTAAAGATTCCTCTGATTGTTGAAATTGTCTTTGATGTTGTACCTGAATTCCAAGGCTAAATCTTGTGGCCTAAACGCTCACCATATATGCTACTATTGGAGAGTAAAAAGTGTGCATCTCTGGGAATGAGTTGCTAATGTGTTAAGTTCCAGATACCAACTGAGAGTTTGAACCTCTAATCTCAGGTTGGAAGGAACTTCTGTAGAGGTTCTGGTGGCATATGGTTCTGAAAACCAGAGAGGGTAGAGACTACCTCTTGGGTTGTTGTTTAATGTACTGTAAAAGTACAGGGTTCCCTCCCATTCCTGGACTGGCCTGGGTGGGTTAATCCTGTACAAGGGGAACAGCAGATGATAGTCTCTTCTCCCTCAGGCCCTTGTTTTTGCTTCACTGAAGGGTTCAAAAGACTAAGAAACTTTTTTGCTTTGCTGAAGGGTTCAAAGATTGCTCTGTATGCTGATACTGAAATAAAAGAATGTGTGCTGATACGGAAGTAAAAGAATGTACACATAAAATGCTATGGATTTTTAGTTTTGTTGTAGCAAGAACTTTTGAAAGGTCTATAGCTTTGTACTAGTTTCAATATATGTTCCTTGAAAAATAGCTATTCCAAGTATAAATTTCAACTAGACTGTT
Source organism: Gekko japonicus (assembly GCF_001447785.1). NCBI lineage: Eukaryota > Metazoa > Chordata > Lepidosauria > Squamata > Gekkonidae > Gekko > Gekko japonicus. The sequence continues at coordinate 337,781 of NW_015168657.1, forward strand.
TAAGGCACAACATGCTGGTTTCAAATTTCATGAAGACATCTATCAATAGCTATGTCTGTTTACGATGTACTGCTTAATCTCCTATTTTTAGTGTGAAAATATGCAGTCATAATAAAACTTGGCACCAGGATCTTAGAAATAAAATAAATTGTGAACATTAAAATGGAACAAAAATGAAGACAATTGAAAAGGATTGGATCAAAAACAGACTCTTTCACTCTGAAAAAAATTCTGAATCAAGTCATGAAAAAGAAAGGAAGTCTTGTGGCAGTGAAAAGATTAACTTGTTTATTGTGTCATAGGTGATTATAGATGACAGTCCACTTAATCAGGTGCAAGAAGTGTACATTCAGGAATCAAGAAAAACTGGAAACAGTGAGGTCAAAAGGCAGTGCAATACAAAAAGTACAAACTGGAATTTCTATTCAAAGCTCAAATGTATGTAAGATAAGCATATTTACAATTCACAACAGCAGTAAATGGTCCCAGCTTGCTATACTAATTTAACACCTGAAGTGAGATAACCTTTGTATCAGTTCAAACCCAAATACAACAAAATTTTCTAATAAACTGTCCTGACCTGGATAGTCTAGGCAAGTCTGATCTCATCAGATCTTGGAAGCTAAGCAGGGCCGACCCTGGCAAGTACTTGGAAGGGTGACCTCAAAGAAATATCAGGGCAGGGATGTAGAGGCAGGTGATATCAAAGCCACCTCTCTGAAACACCCTAGCCCTACTAGGCGTCGCCAGAAGTCACCATGACTTCCAGGCTTGCAAGCACACAAACACACAATATACCAAAAAAACCCACTTTCTAATAAATTGTAATCTAGCAATGTCATGCTAAAGTCTCCCTTTGAAATGCTTTATTGAACAATTGAGTGTTTAATTCTAGCACTAGTGTCCCATGGTAGAAGGCCACTTAGGAGTGACCACTACTCTCCAAGCAATTAAAAGTATTTCTCCACCCTTCCTCCATTGCTGCTATAATGACTTTTTAAACCTTCTCTTTAAAGATGCTGCAGCAGCTTCTCCTCTTTCTTGTGGAGGAGGCACACACACACACACACCCCTTTGCTCTGGATGGGAAAATGACAGCATCAGTACTCTTTCCCATCCACCTCTCCTCTTCCTCTGTCACATGTGCACC
>NW_015168657.1:338960-389059 GCF_001447785.1 Gekko japonicus
AATTAGCAGGCTATTGACTCTTTCCCCTGCATTGAAACTGCTATTTGCCTCTTCAAGGGAAAACATAGATGCAATTGTATATTTTTCTCCTATAGGGCAAGTTACAATGAAGAGTGGGAGTTGCTTTGGGAAAACAGCAGAGGAAATGTTTTCTCATCCAAGCACTGCAGACCTGCTCTACGCTGTAAATTTTGTACTAGCTTCCATTTTGTTACTGGCTTCATCCACTAAGCAACCACTAAGCTTGAAGAATTATGAATATATAAACACTAAAGTTGTCTCTGCTGCTTGAGTACAATGTTCTATTGTATACGGTATATTCTACTTAGGTACATGACACAAAAGACTTTTTTAAGCTAAGGAACCCTTGGCAAATGTGTTTGGCAGAAAGTTCACAGAGAGAATTGTGCAATGTTTTAGAAGTTATCCGAGTTCGTAAGTAGAAAGGATAAGAAAATAAGCACTTTAATCACAACCCTTGCTCAGAATAAATAAAGTTATACAGTTCTCATATTGTTGTCATCTGAGGTTACTTTGTGAATGTTTTGATACAGAACTACAGAGTTGAAAATACTCAGAATGGACCATCCACCCACCAGTCCCCCAAAGATACTTACACAATATAGACCATAAATATATAGAGAAAGAAGACGTGCCAGGGAACCATGTCTATAGAGAAAACAATGCCAACTGAGTTGAATAAGTTACTGGAGCTACAGAGAAATAGTAATTTAAACAATGTCAGAATTACCAGCCAATCTGACTCAGGTTAAAATTATTTCCTGGCCCAAAATAAAGTGAACAGAACTTTCCTTTTCAATATAGGCACCATCTTTGTTTGATATTTCATTTTGTTTGTTTTTTCCTTTTGTGCTACTTTGATTTAAATTCTTCACAGGCAGAGATTTTGAAATAAAGTAGAAGTTTGTTGCTTTGGAGTGCATTCACGTTAAAAAAATGTCGTCATTTCAGATTAGGAGTAAAATCATTGCTACAGGGCAAAAGCAGGATGGAGATTAAGGAACTATTGAAATATTTCTCCTTTCTCCTTCATTGATAAGTAATAGATGGAGAGTTAAAAGGGCATGGCTGGCTAAGTTTCCTATACTTTTAATAAATACTAGCATTTGATAAATTCGACCTACCAGCAGTTTTAAATTAATGATTATAACAAGTGATTTTTATTTATTTTGTGTATTTTATTATTATTGACATTGTAAACTGCCTGTTTCTATAAGGTAGAAAGGCAGCTAACAAATGGGTTTTAATTAATTAATTAGATTAAAGTAATTAAATTAAATAGAACATTCAAGATAGTTCCAGGCAATGCTCCCTCTAAGCTGTGGAGTCTTGTGAGCAAAAATTCTACTTTATGAGCTACGGGCATTAAAGTTGTGAGCGAGTGATTTGGCTACTGCATAAATTAGTTTGCTCTGGAGCCATTCTTCCTGAGCTAAGACAAAAATGTGTGAGCCGGAGGCTAAAAAACTGTGAGCTAGCTCACACTAACTCAGCTTAGAGGGAACACTAGTTCCAGGGTAGGGTATTGAATTCTACCCTGCAGGGCCATGACCCTGTAAGCTTGGTGGGTTCCTCTGGAAGAGACTGATATAGGCAACTCTTGGAGTCAAAGCTAGAACAGCACCTCCCATAAAATCCTTGCACATGTGACAAGATATAAAAATGCACTTGATGCAATGCTAAAACTGTACTCCAGTTCAAGTGTGTGAGTCTTAACATGCCTAAATACTAAGAAGGCTAAAGATTTGTGTGTGCTTGTTCCCCTACTAAGCAAGAATAAGTTACATTTCAGTGAACTGCTCAATCTCTTCTTACTTAACAGACAGTACAATATGATCAGGAAGGTACAGTAGATCTTGCCATCACTTCTGCCAGACACACGGGGTTATAGGGCACATTCTGGATCTTCATTTGTCAAAGCAATAAGAATCAATTTTAATTTTCAAAAGACAGCATTGTCACTGTAGAAGATCACTAAAGGCTAGTAATTTCTTAAGGCCTTTGGGGTTTTGAAAGGTGATCTCATTAAGGTGAAATACTGCCTAAATGTGAGTTTCAGGCTTAACTGTCAATTTGCATTTCATTGTCTGCTTCTGTTACTCTGCTTCAATATTGCTTTTATCTGCCAAAAGAACTGATAGTCGTTTTGGAAAGTGCAACTAAAGGTACTGTAAGAATTCTCCCATAATTGTCTTTCTTCTTTTCAGCACAATCAGTTCAACATAACAGGTTCCCAACAGAAGTATTGGGGGCAACGTAATTACTGATGAGTAATTACTGACTATTCTCATCTTAATTCCATGTTGGATAAGGTAGTTTGACCATCAGCCCTTAGGCATGTGTGCAAGTTGAAAGGGAAGGAAAATTAGATCAAGTACCCGTGGGTTAGTTATTTGTTCATTTAAGATGTTTCTGTGCCGCCTCAGCAGAGTCCTGCTCAATGCAGCTTATAATTACTATGAGTACAATGAGTAAAGGTGTCAAATATTTTCAGTGCTTAGATCACAGTTCATCTATTGAGGTATGTTAGCCTCCATCCACTCCTTGATTACCCACAGAGACTGAAGCTAAAACCAATGTTAAAACTGCTCAGCTTGAGACATTAAGAATCCAACTGCATTTTGTCTCTACATGCAGTGTAGACATTTATTTTCACCATCAGCATCTTAGCCGGTACTCAATCTTCCTCTACCAAGCAGTAGAAAAGAAAAGTCCCCTTGGCGAGGCCAGTAAACCTACAACCACACCTAATAGTTAATAGTTTATGAGAAAAAGACCTAATCCACGTTATCCTGCCTTGGATCCAGTAGTAATTTCTGTTTGTTAATTAACACTGCTGATTAAAGGGTTTTCTGTCAGCAGATCTGTACTTCTCTGCCTCCCCCAGGAGACACAGGAACAGCATGAAGATGGAGTCAGAAGTCTGCAGTGAGAGGAGGAAATTAGCAAACCACCTTCTCTTGGCAAAACTCCACTGGATGCAAACCCCTATCCTGAATAGATCTAAAATTACACATTAGGAGAAACTGCAGAGAAACAACAGATCTTGCACACACCCTCTCAGAATCATCTGGAATTGGCTGTTTTGATTTGATTGTTAGTTTCTCATGGACACATTATGCTCCTAATTTAGAAACTGAAGAGACAGCTTTGCTGTGTTTAAAAAAAATGGATAGACAAGTTGAATTTTATCCGTCAAAGATGGAACAGACTTTTTATTCCAGGCATGTTTTGAGAAACCAGAAACCAGTGGCCCAAGAAAAAGCTGATAGATCAACATGTGAAATTCAGCCCTCATCCCACCACCAACTCCTGCAGGACCTTTTATGGATGGCACAAAAGCTATAGAACTCCCTTTTAATTCAAATCTAGACCCTGTTAATTTTTAATTGAAAAAAAACCCTAATATGATTTTTTTACCAGAGGACCTGAAAGATACCCCGTTTTTACCGTATAGTTGGATGCTACTGCTTTGAGTTTGTATTGATTGTCTTCTACTGCTCTATTATCCTCTAGTCTTTTATTTTTGTGAGATGAATTCGCATTTTGCTTTTTAACTGATTTTGTCACGCACCTTGGATATTTGCATTGCAGCATGGGATATAATAACTGAAATTAATGAATAGAATAATGTATTATGTATACATTAATTTATAATATTGTATTAGTGTACATATTAATAAATCACTTTTTATATTTGTTCTTAAATAAGCCCTTGGGAAATTCTGTTTTAATATCAGCTGCATAACAAGACCTGCACCTTAATATGAACATTTCCTGAGTCAGATTTTTGTGTGTGTCTCATTTTACACCTTTGCCATTTCCCCCCTCTGAATTCTTAGTAAGTATTTGGCCAGGAAGAGTGCCTGCTCTGACGACTTCAGCCATATTACCATGCTGCTCGGATAAAGCATCTAGTGCCGTCCTTCCCCTTTGCTGCAGCATGGAGGGAAGTGGGGAAATGTGTGGATTGATCTTCTAGCTGAGTAGCTGAGTCAGAAAGTAGTCATTTTTAAAATGTTAATGCCTCTTAAGTTTCACATCATTTTTCGAGCCATAAAATCATCACACACCCTTCCCCCACAGAGTTAACAGCCATGTACATAGGAGTCCTGGATCCCATTTGATCAACAACAACCCTATCTGAGCTAGGTTAAATTAAGAGACTAAGACAAGGTTATTCCATGGGCTTCATTTGCTGAGTTGGATTTGCTCCCAGGTCCATCTGATCAAAGTCCAGCAGTTATGTCCCCCTGGCTCTATTATTCTAATTTCTGGTTAACTAGATTGGTGTTATGAACTGGAGTGCTTATGTTAAGAAAGGAAGGAGAAGATTAAAAATCTCATATATGGCTCCGATCACACGCAGAGTTTGCTGCGGGAGAGCCACGAATGCCGGGCGGATTTTTAGGGTGCAATCACACCGCAATATCTGGCAAGCGTAGCACACCCGTGGCCAACCCGTGGCGTCCGGCTGCAGATGCGCAGTTAAAAAGTACCTGCCAAATTCCACTAGCAAATGGTTTGCCATGGTCCGCAGACGGACTCGATCCATGTGATCGCACCGGTGTGCCTATTCCCTCCAGCCGTCCTCATTGAAGCGCGCTGGAAGCACGCACCAACGGACAAAACCCCGGTGCACCGCCGTCACATCTGACCGCATAATAGGGGGGCAAAATTTGACAATGCAAATAGCCACGCCTCCCCCCGCATTTTCCGGCACATGTGACCGGGACCTATATGTGCCATTTTAGTTAGAGCCCAGTACATGCATCTACCAAAGTGTGTTGTTCTAGTCTGCAAAAGCTTATGCTATAATGTTAAAAAGTTCTTCAGATGTCACAGTACTCCTTAAATTCCTGATGGGTAGTCATGTTCGTCCATTGCAGCTCAAACAAGAAAAAGTCTTGCAGCAATTACTTGGATATTTATTGTGGCCTAAGTATTCATGAGCAAAACCCACTTCATTTGACATGTTACCCCCTGATTCAAGAGGGTGATTTTGGAGCAGGGAAGCAAATATCATTCAACCTATAAACAATTTACAGCTCAAAAACAAGTTTGTGTGTGTGTCTGTATGAGGATCAACACCTTGCTCTCAGCAATCAAAGCAGTATATTGCCTGTCCCAGTGCAAAGGGAAAGACTGATGAGTAGGACTTGATGTGCTAGGGAACCTGATCTTCCATTGATGAGAGCACTGCAAGGTGACTGCCAAGAGTCTCCTGTCTAGGAACAGACATCAGGCCAAAGAGCACTGTAGAGTGCTCACCTAACTGACTAATTTGCATTGCTAGGGCAACACAGCAGTGAACAAGTCCATGTCTTGTTAGACTTAGTTTTTTAAATGAGATGGATGCCAGGCCAGTATTTTCTCTCTCAGACTAATTAATTTAAATGCATGCCTGCTGCCTAGCATTTAGACAAAACTATTTTTAAAAAACAAACTCCTGCCTTTACCTCATCAAGGTAGTCTACATATACTTTGAAGAATATCACTAAAGGATAACATTAGGTCTCAATCACAGAAGATAAGTGGTTCTCAAGACGATGGGTTGGGACCCCAGAGTGGGTCACCATCAGTCTCCTAGTGATGGGATGGAAGGCCAGGAAAGAGCAGGAGAAATGGGGTGAGTGGAATAAGGCAAGGCTGGGAGGCAGCATAGGCTATGTGGTTTGCCACTGTCAAATGTGTGAAATAGCCATGAAAAACAGCAATATTTGAAAAATAAAATATACACTTGTTCGGTATTAACTGATGCAAAATTCTTGTGAGTTGGGGGGGGGGGACCATAGGGTTACTTGCAAATGGTCCTGAAAAGTACAGTGTGCTTAACAGGTCGCACTTCAAAGAGTTTGACAACTGCTGTAGTAGAGACTTATTGGACAAGTCTCCTGTGCAGCTGTATTTTACAATATCCAGCAGGAAGTACAATATTGCAGGACTGGTATGAGGAAAGAAGTTTTTAACCACTTTTTTAAAATCCGGAAGGATTGGTAATTTCTGTTTTCTGGCACCTGCCAATGGAAAAATGGATTGAGGACTTTGAAGTTGCAACTGACAAGGTTAAGAGAATATTGTTCTAAGATCTTTTCTAAAAATATATGGTACAACTTGGAATATACACAATGGAGAAGGTGACCAATGTTCCCTCTAAGCTGTGGAGTCTTGTGAGCAAAAATTCTACTTTGTGAGCTCCTGGCATTAAAACTGTGAGCAGGTGATCTGGATGCAGCATAAATGAGTTTACTCTGGAGCCCTCCTTCCTGAGCGAAGACAAAAATCTGTGAGTTGGAGGCTAAAAATCTGTGAGCTGGCTCACACTAACTCAGCTTAGAGGGAACACTGAAGGTGACATAGGTAAATTCTGAAACCATAAGATATTTCCCCTCTTAAGAGATGTGGTCCCTGCATTTTCAGGTTTGCCAACAGAAAACAGAGTGCCCAGGACGGAGTCTTGGCTAACCTTGACTGTAATGTTTACACACCAGTCCCACTAAGAATGCTACAGAAAAGAATATGACTTCAGGAAGCCATCTTTTCTGTCATGTGTGAAGCAGCCTTGAGAGAGCCATCTCATTCAAGCTGAAAACAGGCTGAATCTCCAAGGCCTAAGTCTAGGACTGTCAACTAGTTTATTTTACTGCTCGCTTTTAAAAACTGATACTCCTCATTTCTCCTTTAAAAGCCCTGGTCAGTTCTCCAGATGCAAGATCTGATTGTAAAATACTCGTTGTTTACATAGGTTACCAAGGTAATCCAATCTATTACCATGTGTGGTCATGGAGATATATATATATCCTATATGCCTGCTTTTGTTAATGTGACCCACTTTGCAGTCTGGCCCAAATTCACACTAGGATAGCCTGAGCATGAGGAATAAAACCCTTCTTCTACTGCTTGTCACTCCTATACTAAAGAAGCTACTGGCTTAGACTCTACACTCAGCTAAGTGAGAGCCCCAGCACACACCAAAAGCGAAAGGTAATACATGGTCACAGCTTTTCTATAGATAAATCTTGAACATCCAAATAAAATGAAATCAGAAATAAAGTTGATGAAAGGCAATAAACCAAGCAACTGGGCTGTGAAATTAGCACATGCAGGCAGTCACACAGATGTAATTAGTGTAATAATATCAAGAGTATGTTAAAATACCCAAACCAAGAATTCCTGTGTAAAGCACTCACAGTGCTATCCTTAGCAGAGTCACAGACATGAACAGACATGAACTTCAGAAAGCTGTTGCTCTGCTTAGGATGGCACTGCAAATTTTTATTTATTTATTTATTTATTCAGCTTGATATACCGCCCTAACCCCCGTAGGGGTCTCTGGGCAGTTTACAGAGGGGGTGCTAATCACTTGTTAACCCTAACTAGGGCCACACACTGTTTCTGGGGAAGGGGCAGCCTACCGGCACCCAGGTGGAGGCAGATGTCTTCCTGATCTGGCTGGCTTCATTTTTCCCGGCGGTGAATGGGCTGTTGTTCCTGGTGCCTCGGCGATTCGGCGCGCTGCTAGCGTCCTCCCAGGGCCCGACTCCATCCTTCAGGCTCCGTCGCGCTCCTGGGTGATGTCACTGCTCGCCTCCTGCTGCACGGCAGCCTGCTCGTAGGGGTTGCTCCTTCCGGGCCTGCTGCTTGCCAGTTGCCGCCGCGCCGCCGCGCTCCTTTCTTGCCTCCACCGCCGGAATTCAGCCATCGCTATCGCCATTAGCTCCGCCGCCGCAATGCCACTGCAACGCCGCCGCCGTTGTTGCCATCCACTCGCCCCGCCGAGGAGGAGGGTGCCCCCCACCCTTCTAAGGGTGGGTACCCATTCATCTACTTGCCTGAAATTATGTTGGCTTTCGAACCGCTGGGTAGGCGGTTCGAAGCATCCAAATGATCGAAGCATCCATCTTCTGCTACCAACAGGAACAGCTCCCTGCCCTCCTCTAAGTGATAGCCTTCCAAATACAGAGAGTAATCATATCCCCCTCAATCTCCTCTTCTCCAAGCTGAACATTCCCAAATTCCGCAGCCTTTCATTACAGGGCTTGGTCTCCAGGTCTCTGATCATCCTTGTCACTGTCTTCTGCACCCACTCCATTCTGTCCACATCCTTTTTGAAGTGAGGCCTCCAGAACTGCGCACACTGCTCCAGGTGCAGCCTGACCAGTGCAGTGTACAGCAGCAGGACTATGATAACTTGCCATTTGGATATTGTGCCTCTGTTGATACACCCCAAGACTGCATTTTCCTTTTTTGCCGCTGCATCACACTGGCTACTCATGTTTAGTTTACAGGCCACCTGTATCCCAAGATCGTGTTCACACACACTGCTACCCAGAAGTGTATCCCCCATCCAGTAGGCATGCTTTTCATTTTTGTTACCCAGATGTAGAACTCTGGGGACCCCTATTGAAACTCTAGGGATGTCTGCTTTTTTGTCTTTCAGAGCCTGCCTTTGGAGACTTGGGGGGCTATGAGCATTGGGGGGTGTTTGCATTGTTTCTGCTGTCTGGCTGGGGGGCGGGGTCTGCCCTGATGAAGTTTCCCTGAGAGTTTGATATCACAGGCTTGCTCCTGAGCCGTTCCATAGACTCCTGCAACTGCAGCTGTCTTTTTCAGAGAGGGCACTGGGGAACCCTTTAGGGGTCTATAACTGGGACCCCAGAAACGTAATCCATCCCCAACTTGGAGAGACTGTAGAGGAGCAGGAGGCAGGGTGAGGTTCCCTGTGCATTTGTTGTGTGTAGCTTGTAGGGGGGTCATTCTGTACACTTTTGAACCTGTGCCTGATATCTCCCCCAAAAGTACTTTCCTGGCTTGACCTAAGTCCTGTTGGGTTTGCACTGCCACAGTGGCACTGGTTCTGCTGGGCTTGCAAAAATGCACTTCACCTTCAGTTTCTGCTGAGAGATTCTCTGGTTTGACCTTAGTCTATTGGAAACATTGGATGATGAGACACCTTTTTGGGGGGGCGGGCGTAACTCAGACCACAGAAATCCAATCCTCGCCAAATTTGGAGGGCATGTAGAGGGGAGTCAGCTGGAGATCCATGGTGAGTTTGGTGTCACTAGCATGTGGTTCCTACCACATCACAAACGGAACTGGTTCATCAAGCATCAAAAAGTTCATGATGGTCCATGGTTTGTGAACCACACATGCCACAAACCACGAACCTAACCACATTTTCCCAGTTTGTGCCCATCCCTAATTAGGAGCCCTGCTGGATCAGACCAGTGGGCCATCTAATACAGCATCCTGTTTCACAGGACAGTTGGCCTGGAGGGCCAGTAATCCAGGCACAGAGTTAAGCCTTTTGAAGATCTTGAAGGAAATGGATACTTTCCCTTAAGCATAAAACAATTTGTGATAAAAAGTCTGTCACTTATTGCTAAAAGTCAAAACATGTATCTTAAATAGTGTATTAATATTAATAGTAATTATTATTATTATTATAGATTCCTGTATTGCCACAGAACCAAGCTAGCTTCAAAAACAAGCAAATTCAGCTAAACCTATCAATATTTGTGGAAGATCCAGGTTTAAAAAATGTATTGATATGGTCATTGTGATGGGTGAGCTTTAGTTGTCCATTACCAGTATTAAAGCCACAGAAGTTTCACTGTGAGCAACAAACTGTTGGATTGCATGGAAGCAGGAAGGAAAAGTCACCTTTAAATCTCTTTCAGACAGAGCCAAGAGATTGATTGAGAAATAAATCCTGCCTAGTCCTACAATTTATTTAGACTTTTAGCCCACCCTCCCCTGCACAGCAAGGCTCAGGGTGGGTAACAAGAAGTTAAAAACAATATCATAAATTATTTGTTAAAAATGAATTAATGTGGCAAATCAAAATTAAAAACAAATGGCGACTTAGGCAGCTTGTGTGTCAGTGAAGTCTGGTACAGTGACAGAATGAATGGATATGTGAACAGGATCTGCAAATGCATGTCTTCTACTGAGCTGGAAGCTTTTTTCCCCTGGAAACTCAGATGTGAATGATCTGAGTATAGGCCCTCTGCACATAGTCAAATGTACTCTTATTTTCTCCCATATTCCAGGATCGGATCCAGAAACTCAGAGGAGGCTCCAGGCGTGAGTGTTGCATCAAATCAAAGTCTATATGTGGTCAGAAATGTTATGTATCCACACAACTATTTATGTTTTAAGAATTTTGTAATGTTATAGATTATGCACATTATAGTATATTGATAAAAAGTGCCTACAAACCATACTATACATTCTACACACACACACACAGAGAGAGAGAGAGAGAGAGAGAGGGAGGGAGCGAGGAAGGAAGGAAGGAAGGACGGAAGGAAGGAAGGAAGGAAGGAAGGAAGGAAGGAAGGAAGGAAGGAAGGAAGGAATCTGATAAGAAAGTTATGAGATGACCCCTCTTAGAACTGGATCCTCAACGCTGACTACTCGAAAGCTCTTCCCACTAGTTTTCGTGGGATTTCCCCCTCGGTAAGTCTACATGTAGATAAGAGTAGAGCCCCAAAGTGCGTGTATTCGGTCCAGGCAGAGGCAGGACACTTACTCCGTTTCGAGTCTGTTTGGCTCGCATGTAATCAGAAGAGGTGGCTCTCTGCCCACCCGCCGGAGCAGGGGAAGGGAGGGGAGGGGAAGCTCTTCCCAACACCAGAGCATTGTGGGCAGATTTTCCCCTGCAGCGAGCGAGGAGCCTCATAAGCCCGGCTGAGGAGCCCCGCTTGTGGAAGGCGGGCTCCAGGGAGCGCTGGGTAGCCGGCCGAGGAAGGGGAGCTGCAGGCGCCGCAACCCGCAGGGCGCTGGACCGAGAGGGGCGGACGCTGCCCCTGCGCCGTTAATGGGCTCGCGCCAGCGGGGGAGCTGCAGCCACGGAGGCCAGGTAAAGACGCTCGGCGGCTTCTTTGTGCGCCGCCGCTGCAGCGCCCAGCGGGCACCGTCTGCCCGACCTCTTCTGCAGCCAGACGCCCGGCTGGATCTCCGGGCGCGGGGGCGCTTTCCTGCCGCCTCGGGGCAGCTTAGCTTGGGAAGGGGGGCCAAAAGGCTCCGAAGAGGAGTGAAGGCGGCAAAGGGGGGAGGGGAGGCGTTGGCGGGACAGACTTGGCGCAGACCGGGAAACGCCGCTTAGCTGCGGGGAAATAAGAAGCAGGCGGCGGCAGGCTCTCCCGTCTGCCTCTCCTTCCCCGGGGCAGTTCGCGCTGCCCTAGCCGCTTGCTTGCATGAGGTGACTGCCCTCTGCAGGATCCTGGGCGATCTGCTTCTACCCTCTTGAACTTCAAGGGCACGAGAGGAAGCCCCGGTGCTTCGCGAAGGCAGCTGGGTCGGTGCCTGTGATGGGAAGCGGGTCGTTTGAGGGATTGCTGGGGGTAGCGGACCCCCCAGTTGCCAGTGGATTGCAGAGTCCGTTTGCCCTCCTGCTTGCCTGGCCTTTGAAGCAGCTCTGTTTTCCTATAAGGTTTCAGATCTGCAAAATGATCATGAACAAGAGGACAGTGCCCCTGAACAACTCCAGAGTGCCCTATGAGCAAGAAGGCCGACTGCCCAGTTAGGATTTGTACCTTTGAAGACCATGGTTATGGGGAAAGGGGATGGGGTGTGTGGCTGTGAATGCTGTGAAAAGAGGGGTTGGGAATCTGACAAAACGTCTTTCGATATTCATTTTTTAATTGTGAGAAGGATAGTGAAGAACCTTGGATTCACATCATCCCTAAAGTTGAAGGAGCTATAAATTTGGCAGCTTTTGTTTTCATTTTTTTGCTATTTCGAAAACAGATCACTGACACTGCTGTATTTTTCTTCCTGTTTGCAATTTTGTAGTACTGGTTTAGTATGATCAGGCGCCTGTTCCTGTGTCAGAGGGCAAGTTACATTCTTATGTATGTCCAAAGAGCAGACTAATCTCAAGGGACTCCCAGCCCCTAATTTTGACTCTTTTCTCTGTACTCAAGGGATTCCTTTCCCAGAAGTCAATTTCTAGGAGCAGTGGCAATTCCTCAAGGCATCGGCACTGAAACAAACAAATAGGCAATGTGTGGTCCTGTGCTGTCTTGTTGGGCTGGGGGAACATCCATCCTTGGAAGAAAAAACAACTAGCATGAGGTGGGGGAATTTTCCAAAGTAAGGGGGGAATTGCTGCAGGAGATGGGCACTTGGATACTAGGGAAGTGCTTGCCCTGGAATGTGTTTTTGAAATGTTAATGCTTATTGTCACCATGCATGGGCATGGTGTGGCTTGTTGTCAGTGATACACGGTTGCACAAGATTACACACAAAAGCTCCATAGCAGTGGTATTACTGACAAGAAGGAGAATCACATGGCACAAGATCTCTCTGATTGCAGTGTGACTAGTGGATTCATGGATGAATCCATGACATGGATGAAAGATATGGATGAAAGACATCTGCTGCCCCATAAAATATGCTGCCATCTTTCAAAACAAATCTCTGTAAGACCTAACAGATTCATTACCCGTATCCTCTTCAGTAGAAATCTGTGGGGGTGGATTTGATGTAACCTAAGAGGAGGGACTTCAGAACAGGCTGGTAGGTAGGCCTGGCTGGATCTTTCTGCAGCAGCAGCTAGTTGTTAATGGTGGCTGTTCTTCTGCAGGGAATGGGTTAGATCACACTTAGTTCTTAAATAGGTTAGTAGGCAACAATTGCATGATTCTTCATATATCCCTTGCAGAGGAGGTGGCGTGGTACAGAAACTGCAGCTGTGAGATGGCCATAGGAAGCAGGTAGAGCAAATGTCCTGAGTCTGATGACAAGAAGTATAAAGAGTGCAACCATAGTGGTAATATCGTGGTAATGGTTGAAGCTGGCATTTTAATTGTCACATGGGGCTAAATCTAACCCTGCAAATATGTTTGCCTGACATATACAAACACAGAAATAAGATGCATGGTCATGATAACTGGTACTTGGTTGTGATATCTAGATGTGAGAATGGTATTGGCTCTTTAGGGCAACAGGTTGGCCATGGTGTGAAATGGGGTGCTGGACTCCATGGAACACTGGTCTGATCTAGCAGGGCTCTTCTTGTCATCTTATGAATCAGGAGCGAGTAATCGAGGTTAATACTTAGGACAGAATTGTATATTATGGCTGTCCTCAAAAGAAAGAGCTCCATATCCCTTCGACTGTTTCTCTGTTAGAAATATTTAGTAATGTTAAAATATGCAGTTGGCTGCTTTTACACTATGGGCTTCCCTAAAAAGTGGAACTCGATGAAGTGGATGCAGTGGAACTCATAGTGCAATGACATCATATGCTCTCTTTTCTTTACAAAGCACTGAGGAGGAAGGAAGTGATGTGAACCTAAGAACCCTCGATGAATTGGATGCAGTGGAACCAGAAACTCATAGTGCAATGACATCGTATGCTCTCTTTTGCTTTAAAAAGCATTAAGGAGGAAGGAAGTGATGTGAACCTAAGAAGAGCCAGGCTGGGTCAGACCAGTGGTTCAACTGGTCCAAGCATTCTGTTTCACACAATGGCCAACCAGTTCCTCTGAAGATCTAACAACAGGGCACAGAGGCCTAGGCCTTCATCTGTTGTTACCTCCTGGCAATGGCATTCAGAGATTTACTGCCTTTAGTCACCATGGCTACTAGCAATTGATAGACCTATCTTTCACCACTGTCTAATCTCCTTTTAAAGCTTTCTATGTCTGTGGCCATCACTACATCCCACCACCTCCTCAGCCCCAGAGGATCCTCAGTATGAGGGGATATTGCTCTATCACCCAAAACAGGGGATCTTATCTAAGAGAGCTTGTGCCTTATCCTCTGCCTGACATCCTTCAACTGCAAGCCCCTCAATCTGTGGGAGAGCAAAGGAGCTGTCAGCACAAAGGTGGGACTGTTGCAGTAGGTCCCTGAAAGTCTCATCCACGTACTCTCTCTCTCCCCCTCAGCTTTTCCAGGTTGACAACCCTAGCTGCAAGGGAGCAAACCTGTTCCCTGAGGGCTGATTACACATCCACAATTCATACCCACTGGGCAGATAATCATACACGTGGCCCTCCCTGCAAAACACTGGCTTGCTCCTACTCCCCTACCTTCACAACTGGATTGGTGTTTTAGGGTTGAGATTACCTGAATCTGCACCAGTTTCTATAGCAGGAGGGGTAATGGGGTACACTGCCCTTCTTGCTGATGAAGGACTCCTTATGTCCTTTTGGGGAAACTCTAACTTAGGGGGTACACACCTGCTTCCCTTTGAACTCCCTTGCTGAACTCCCAAGCTCAGTTCCCCTGTTAGAAGACCCTGTTTGACAGCCCTGGGATGTAACCCCCTAGGAAACCTGTGTGTCTCCTTATAGAGTCCGACTCTGACCTCTAATGAACTCTGAGTTACAGTTGTGAGTTGTGCCTCCATCTCCAGGGGTTAGACCATAGCAGTCAGCTGACTCACTTCGCTCAGCAGAAGACCCTCCCAGGAGGACCTTGTGGAGCCATTGTTTTTGACAATGGACAGTGCAGTGGCCATAATGTGTAGTTTCTGCCCGGGAGAGGGGGAGACATGATGGCCTGATCCGTTTAATAGAGTATTTGATGACCTGAGTGTTGTGGTTTTGTTCGGGCCATCGTTGTTTAAAATCTTTGTGGATTGTAGATACGTGCTTTATTATTTTCTGTGGTATATGGCAGTCCCACATGAGAGTGATGTTCCTCAGAGAGCAATCCTAAGCAAGGCTGCTCACAATTCTACTCAGGTCTATTCAATGGGGCTTCCTCCTGTTCCAGTAAAGTGTTCTTAGGATTGCCCTGTCAAGCTTCTCTTTGTGGTGCCATCTCTTACGGCTGTTTGCGTGGCAACGGCTAGTCATGGGCTTTCTCTGTGGTAGGGCTCGTCTCTGGAATGGCCTACCACAGTGGGCACAGAAAGCATCTTCCTTGGCTACCTTTATGAAGGTTTTCAAGACAGTTCTGTTTCAGAGGGCATGTGAAGAGGATGGATTCTTCTCAGCAGATTTTGCTCTGTGTTTTTAAATCTGTTCATAATTTTTATGTGGTAATGAGACTTTTTGGTTTTTTGTCCTGAAAATTTTTGTTACATTTTTAGTTCAAGGAAATAAGGTAAGAGAAACATTTTTAAATAAATAAGTAAAACTTTGGACTGAAAGGAAATTTGAGAGAATGTAAGCTGAAATGAGTTCCTCTATGCACACTGAGGCAGGCCCATCTAGTGTAAAACTGCATCAACATACTTCATCCTTCTCTCTATTTACTTCAAAATATGGTTGGTGAGTAATTTTTAGTTTGAAGCCTGGCTGCAGTACTCATGCATAAAGAGCCATCTCTTCTCACTGTCATTCCTTACTGTAATATTAGAGCAGTTAAAAACAAAAATAATAGTATTCTGTTTCTTTCCACTTTCCCTTCCTAGTTTATGAAAGAAAACAAGTTGTTTGTACAAGTGAGGCTGTGTGTATGAACAAGCAAACAAACAAAAAAATGAACTGAAGTACATGAACTCTGAATTGGGTCACTGCTTTCTGAGGAGTTCATCACTGGAAATTGCTGTGAACGTTTTACCTCCCACAGTCCCAAGACTCTGAAAGCCAGTTCAGCCAAAATACTTAGGTGTGGTTTTCTGTCAAGCAAGGGAATCATTAAGAGAGACCTAATTTTAAAGCAGTATTGCCAATATAATTCTGGGGCATGGGGAGGAGAGTTATACCAGGACGGAACATTAACACTGATATTTTAAAATCACTATAGTGCATGATACAACCATGCTGCTGCTGCTTTTTTTCCTTTTTTCGACTGTTCAGTTATGTACTACAGTTGGTACATAAGGCTGCAGCCAGAATGTTGACTGGAGTGGGTCATAGGGATCATATCACTCCAGTTTTGTCTCATCTACAGTGGCTCCCAATTTGTTTCCAGGCCCAGTTCAAGGTGCTGCTGTTGACCGTAACAGTCCCATACATCTTGGAGACAGCATATCTTAAGGATCGCCTACTCCAGTCATTTTTGTAGGCCCTGCTTTGGGAGCCTTTGCCATCTGAGGCTA
Source organism: Gekko japonicus (assembly GCF_001447785.1). Taxonomy (NCBI): domain Eukaryota; kingdom Metazoa; phylum Chordata; class Lepidosauria; order Squamata; family Gekkonidae; genus Gekko; species Gekko japonicus. The sequence goes on from NW_015168657.1 coordinate 354,987, forward strand.
GATGACTGGCAACCCAAGAAAGAGCCTTCTCAGTTGTGGTGCCAAACTTTGGAATTCTGTTCCCATGGAGATTTGTCTCTTTCCTTCTATTGTTGTCTTCCATCAATCAGTGGAGACTTTTTTGTTTTGTCTGGTGTTCCCTCACTAGCTCTAATAGAAAATGCTTTACCTGAATTTCTGTTGGGCAGACCAGTTTTCAGACACGTGTCCGATCCCAGATATTGGGGGTGGGGATTATTCATGCAAGTTACATTTTAAGAATACTTCCGTTAAGCAAGTCCCCATTACCATATGGTTTAACAATTATTTCTCTTTTCCATTTTCCCCATCCTCACACATGTCCTAACAGATGGCAAAAGCAGGATATTTTCTGAAGGGTAATCATTAACCCGCTAAAGTCACTGACAAAGCTTCCATTGACTTCTGTGGAATAAAAACTTGGATGCCAGACAAAAGGCAAACTTTCCTTTCCAAAAGTGGCTTATAGGTTAACAATGTATGTCCAAGAATCAAGGTCAACACCTCCTGCTGTGGTCCACTCACTAAATATTTTAAAAGTTGTTTTTACAAAAGTGGACACAATGCTATTTTATCCACACTGTGTTGATGGAACAGCAGAATGTTTACATTACAGACAAGTGGGGAGTGGTGGCCATATGCAATGAACATGTTTATGTGTGCTTTGAAAAAAACCTATGTATGGTGACTCTGTGTAGGCAGGAAGTTATGTGTTACCATCAAACAAACACTGATGCAACTTACAAATTCAACCAAGGCTGGACTGCATGGCAGGGAACATACCAATACTACATGTGTCTGGAAAGCTGGTCATCTGTAGCCCTAGGACATGCTAACACGATTGCTCAGATATTCAGCAGAGCTGGGTACTGAATATATATGTTGGGAATGACCTTCTAAAGCTTCTGCCTCCATCAGCCCAGGGCTGTCAACTTCTTTTTGGAAGCAGGACCCTGCCTTTTTGGAGGAAGAAGAGAAGGAAGAACATTGTCCTTCACTTGTTGCTACTATGCATGCCTGGAGTCCTAGACCTTAAAGCAGAAGAGGAAGGACAGTAGGCACCTTGACTCCTGCACAATGGTGGTGATAAGGACTGGCCAATCTTTTCCTTTCAATTTAGCTGTAAAAAAAAGGTAGAAGTCATCTGTGACCTGGAAAAGGCTGTCTTGTAGCCTAGAGTGAAGGTCAACACTATGTCCTAAACTTGTAGACATCTTAAAAGCAGAATGGAGGAGATTTTGTTGTTGTTGTTGATTTAACATAGGTGTATATTGTTACCTCTATAAAAAGCTGTTGTGAATCTAGCCCTCATTTCTGCTATCTGCATTTTAACATAAGGAGTGCTCCATTCAAGCTAGTGCTATTACATCGGTTTCAGACTAGTTTGTGACCAGAATTAAGTACCTGATTTTTAGCTTGTCCTGTTTATTGCACAATGATTAATAGCCTAATTGGGCTGGGATGGAAGCAGTATATATTCTGCTGTGCCAAGTGCAAATTGCCAGTTCAGAAGAGCATACTTTGCTTATTCATTATCAGGACTCAACCAATTTGCAGACATTTTCCTGTCCTGTAACCAAAAAGGAAATCACCAAGATATAAAAGCATGTAAAACCTCCATACCCACTAACACGATCAAAAAAGGACAAAGCATTGCCAGCCAGGAGAGTTGTAGTGCAGGCCTTAATATACCCTTTTAACCCCATTGACTTCAGTGGACTTTGAAGGATGCAGCTCTGTTTAGGACTGTGTAGGATGCAAAATGACATCTGCAACTTGCAGCAGGAAAGTTCCATTTTGTCATAATATGTGCCGTTGTCATAATATGTCATAGTGTTATGGTGTTTTGTCATAAGATGTGCCACCCAGGAAGGGCTCACCAGCTGAAGCTGGGGAAAGGTGTCACTAGCCACCACTGCCACCAGTTTATCCAACAGGAAGCCTGGGTCCAGCAAGTTACAAACCTGTTCCTTTAGGGGGAGTGCAGCCCCATCCAGAACAGGAGATACCCCCATTCCTGGGTCAAACCTTCCCCAACCAGTAGCACCTCTCTTTTGTTTAAATGGCCATTTGACTACTACAGGTTTGCTGAAAGTTTAACAAATTATTTTGGAAGTAACTGCGCTCTTTGTCAGTGGGAGTATGCCCTGAGTTCCATATGTATAATTTCTCAGGGTTTCAAGGGCCCCAGTCACACGGGCCAGATAACGTGGGGGGGGGGGCATGGCTGTTCGCCTTGGTGCAAAATAAAGTGCGGTAGCCCGATCACATGGTCCCTGAGTCTCCGTGCTTAGGCTGTTAGCTGGCGATCACACGGCAATGCTGCAGTGTGGCAAAGAAGCAGCGTGGCGTGATCACACAAGCTTTTTGTGTTTGTGCGCATGCACAGTTCCGCAGAGCAGCACTGCTTTTAGTTCGTGTTTGTGTGCACGCACTTACAAAAAACATCTGGTTTGCGACGGGATGTGGACGGGCGCCGGATGCCATGGGATACTAGCGCTCCTGCAATCAGACGCCTGCCTGTGCTGTGTTTTTTCTGGATACTAGTGCACTTTCCTTGGTACTTTTTAACTCCGCATCTTCGGCGGGACACCACGGGTTGGCCACAGGTGCGCTACGCTTTCCAGATGTTGCGGTGTGATCCTGCCCCGAAAAATCCGCCTGATATTTGTGCCTTTCGCGCACCAAATTCTTCATGTGACCAGGGCCAAGAATATTTTGAGTACTTTCTTCTTTATTGTCAAAGGGCACTGAGTCTCACCTTTTCAATTCAGGATGACTTTTGTTTTGCATCATTTTCTTTTCCTCTTGCTCTCTAACTGGAATTCATGCTGTATCTGGCAGAGCACGGAGTTCCATGTTCCATGGGATGTTGTTGGTTTTAGGAACCCTCCTATGCTTCAGACTCTTCTGTTAGCACAAAGTTTAGCTAGGAGGTACCACATTTGTTAAGGAGCTGTGGTGGCTCAAGTGGTTAAGACGCTGAACTGCAGGCTGTGGAAGGTCAGTAGTTCAGCAGTTCGAGACCCAAGTTGCCGCATGACAGAGTGAGCAGTTCCAGCTCCTGCCAACCTAGCACTTCGAAAGCAAGAAATTGCAAGTAGATAAATAGGTATGGCTTCGGTGGGAAGGTAATGGCATTCCGTGCACCTTGGTGTTTAGTCATTTTATTTATTTATTTATTTATTATTTAACATTCAATTTCTATACCGCTCAATCCCGGAGGCTCTGAGCGGTTTACAGGGATTATTACATTCCTATCTAGGGCCACATGTGCAGGGATGGTGAATGCCAGCCACATGACTACGGAAGCGTCTTCGAACAGCGCTGGCTCTTCGGCTTTGAAACGGAGATGAGCACCGCAAGCCTAGAGTCGGACTCAACTGGCTTTTGAGCAAGGGAACCTTTACCTTTACCACATTTGTATTGCAGAGGAAAGAAATGATTTTGTGGGTCATGGAGATCTCATAACTTAATATTTACAAGTATTACTGAGGGCCTGGTTTCCAGGGAGACTGAGTTATAAATTATATTATTACTATGTTGTCGAAGGTTTTCATGGCCAGAGTTCATTAGTTGTTGTAGATTTTCCTGGCTGTATGGCCATGGTCTTGGCAAGACCATGGTCATACAGCCCAGAACATCTACAACAACTAATTTGTTGTTGTTGTTGTTGTTGTTGTTGCTACTGCTACTGCTGTTCTTTAGGTGAGGGACCCAAAAATATGTCATGATTCTTTTGGAGAAGGGTTGTGAGGACAGGAGAAGAAGCGGGAACTTGGTGCTGTGGGCCAGCTTGACTAGCCTGAGTCCACTGTGGCTGAAGACTCCCCAGGAGTTGAGGAGCCACATCCAGCCATCTCTGAATCAGCTAAAGTTAGTGAATTAGAGATACAGGAGCCTGAAGATTCATTGCTGGCAGCGGACCTTGATTCTGCTTTCCTGAACAACCCATCAACTCTGATTGCTGCTAAACCAGTATCTGATCTCTGGACTGGACTCTTGACTGTGGCCTTGCTCTGTGGCCTTCCTCTGCCTGTATTCCAGGACACAGGGTGACCTAGAAGAGGAGCCTCTCAAACTCATTTGTTACATGGGCCGAATCTGACATAAATGGCACTTTGTCGGACCAGGCCATGTGTGCCATAAAGGACACAGGCAAACCCAATTAATAATATTTTTTTTTACTAAAATATAAACAAAAGCAATTGATTCCTAGCCCACAAAAGCCTCAATAAATGTATTTAATCATATACAAGACTAGGTTTTTTCCTCAAGGGATGCCATAAAAGGGGCAGTAACAGCCACAAAAGTTCATGCCAGAAGAATACAAGCAAGCTGTCTGGCAGGCGCTAAAAGCCTAAAGAACATACAAAATCACATTCAAACATGAAGTAAAGATTATAATACCAAATAAGTATGAACAGGTAAATTTAAACACTTCCGGTAAGTATATTTGGATATTGTCAATTTCAATCAAAAAAATGGAATACAAAGTCCTCAGAAGATCGTTGTGATGAAATTCCCGGGACTAAATTTTCATTTCGTGGATAACTTCTTCTGAATATCATCAAAAAGTCCTACATCAATATACAGGAAATCATTAGATACACCTGTTAAGGTGTTACCTTACTTTACTAGCATGCCCGCTCTCTAGAATTTTGCCCTGGCCCCCACCTGGTGGAACATGCTCCCTATTGAGATCAGGGCCTTGTGGCATCTTATGCAATTCCACAGGGCCTGCAAGACAGAGCTGTCCACATATGGCCCCCCCAAGGTTGCAATCTCCCACCTACTGATAACCGGCCATACCTAGTTACATCAATGGGCCGGACTCTCCGTACTGCAAGCATGACTACTGATTTTATATGTTTTCATGTGTTTAGAATTTTATTGTATTTATTAAAATGTTGTAACCCGCCATGAGTCTGTTTACAGGATGGGCGGGATATAAATGTAAAAATAAAATAAATAAATAAATATATGATGTTTTAAAATAATCTGTGCTTGGTCTTAAATTACAGGTTCAGCACCGTGCGAAAGGATGCCATTTCTGGTTTAATGGACTTCAGATAGATTATGTGGAAGTCCGTAGTGTGGAAAATTGTGTTTTCTTTAAATGAGCCTTGATTCCACTTTAAACAACAACAACAAAAGACAGCCAGATTGAAATTATGATGTGGTCCTTTTTATGTTCAGATTACCAGAGAGTTATAATTCCCACATAGTTATTTCATGAGTAAAAGTAGCTTTCTATGTGCTGAACTTCAGCTTCAGCACTGGAAACTTTGAGATAAGCAATAGATGACATTTTACTGAAATAGCTGAGTTCTGTTCTATTGGACAGATTGGAGAAGGTTCTCCTCTTGAGCTAAACCTATTGTGTGTTCCCTGGAAAACAATCTTCCAACTTCATTTTATCCCAGCCTTTATTAGGTTGACATGGCTGTCATATGTTTTATGGCAAATCTTTGTACTGGGCTATATTTTTACTGTTTTAGATTTGTTTGAACCTTTTATAGCTTTCTAAAAATATATATTTTAATTTATTCTATGCATCATTCTGTAGCTCTTTAGTATTTAGTGCATAAACCTGATGCCACTGTGATATGCTTTTTTCAACTAGGATACTACATAGGCCTTTTATGTAAGTGACTGCTTGTTCTGAATAGTCTGAATTTATTCTACAGACACACAGACGCATATACTTCGAGCAGTGTTCTTTTCTATCACATCACATAATTGACAGAGAACACTTTAACAAATGTGGGGTGTGCATCCTATACAGCTCCCTTCACAAGTCCCTTCACACCCCTGCTTTAGGAAGCCACTATCAGAATGCTCCTTTTTATTTTCTCTGAAAATAATTTTCTCTTTCAGGCTTTGATCTCACGTGTTGAGGTTTCTCTGCAACAGTGAACTCCATAAACTAGAGTTTGCAGAACTTCAGCATTTACGTGCAGATTACCAATAACTGCAATCAGCTGAGGCTATCCCTTATAGCAGTGGAACCAAGGAAATTCCACTTGTTATCCTGACCATTTACAAGTCATGTGCTTACACACGAAAGCTTATACCTTGAATAAAATTTTGTTGGTCTTAAAAGTGCCACTGGACTAAAACTTTGTTCTGGCGATATACTAATTGGTCTTCCCTGGGTTCGTTGAGCAAAATACGGCTTTGTGTGGATAGCAAAATACCTTTCTGGTATTGTGCAGTTAAGTCTTGAGGTTCTCAAGTCCCGGCCTTTTACAGTGCAATCCTAAACAAAATAACACTCTTCTAATCCCAGAAACTTCAGATTTAGAAAGGTGTAACTGTTTAGGATTCAACAGATAGTTAGTGAAGCCAGTGTCGTTGCTGCACTTCGTATGGTTTTAAACTGCTCAGTCTAATCATGGTCTCAAGCCTTTTCTGCTGAAATGAAAATCCATTTTTACTCCCATTGTGGAATTTACTGCATCATTTGACTTCATCCCTGCAGAATTATTTTCTCTCCCTCTGTTTCACCTGACAGATTGAAAACTCATTATATGCACTTCTGGTCTCCAAACAGAAATGAAAGTGAATACAATAAATATTCCCTAAGAGTCTACATTTAAATTTGATAGGTTTCTGTTGCCGGCCATTGTGTTTGATCAGTTGGACCACCAACCTAGAAAAATTCTTTGAACACTCCTTAAGTAGGAAGTGCCAGTTCACAACTGAATAGCTGACACAAGAAGATGATGTTAAATGTGAACTCATGACATAAAGATGGTTTACCACAGTGGACATCAGAGGATGCTCACCCAGTTGATTTCCACATGGAAGAGAGTTTTCAGTTCAGCCAAACGTTTATGAATCCTGCTTCCAAAATAAACTTTTGAATACTATGTGGGAGTGCCATGTCTAGATCCAGCCTATCTATCTTTCTGGTCAGAATATGGTTGCCAAGTCTGGTTTTAAAGGTCAAGGGTTTTGGCGGCTGGCTGTTGTGTTTTGAAAAGAGCACATCTACAATCATAAAGAACAAATGGGGACCCACAACAAAGTGTTGTGGACAGTTTTGAGCAGGCTCCACAGCTCCCTCTGTAGGCTGCAGTTCCCAGTTTCCGAGCTTGCTGATTTTCTCGTGACCTGTCCTTTTATACTTTAAGACTGGTAGATTCAGCCCTGAAGAGAATCTGTCTAATGAAGGATGATCGTTTGTTTCTAAGGGCCAAAGTTTCCCTTTAAATGCTGACGCTTAGAAATTCAGCCCCATAAGGGGTTGGTCTCACAGAGGGTTAAGAGTTTGGTCCTTCCCTCCCTTAAATGTTACAGCCTTATAATGCCTTTCCTCAGTGTGGCTGAATCAACTTGGGGGTTGCCACCTATAAGTTGGGAAATTCCTGGGGATTTTGGGGATGGAGCCTGGCAGGGCAGGGCTTGGGAAGGAGAAGATCTCAGCAGGGTATAATGCCATAGGGCCTACCCTCCAAAGTAGCCATTTTTCTCTCTATTCTGGAGATCACTTGTAATTCCAGGAAATCTCCAGGCCCTACTAGGAGCTTGGCAACCCTATCTGAAGTTGGGATGTAAAATTTTCCCTTGTTTTGGGGATTGGGGAATTGAAATATTTGCAATATAGTTTTTTTTAAATCAAACCCAAACATATTTTACTGCTTTAATCATTAAAAATAATGTATACATTAGCATATAAAATGGTTATAGTTGGCATATTTATTAAGCCTGAATATATATGTGTGTGTTTGTGTGCCTTAATTAGCAAGATGGCATCACATCAGGAGCTTTTAGTGTGAACTATTGCTGCAGGACAATTTATTTTAAGAATTTGGATACTCCCAGCAAATCATTAGCTAAGATTGAGTGCTGAACCAAGGGTAAATCCACCCCCCACCAGGATTTGAGCTCAGGATAGCACAAGACAGTAGAAATTAAATAAGAATTAGTTGCTGGAGAGCTGTAACCACATACCCAAGGGCGTTCTGTTATCGCTACTGCACTGTGCTACTTGCTACTGTTTCCGCAAGGTCTATTGTCGTGTGGGTTGAGATGGGTGTATGGACCTGGATGAGGAGGACCTGTTTCTGTGGCTCCTCGTTGTCAGGGCTCCCTTGTGTGGCTCCTGGCATGGCTCCTCAGCAGGACTGTTTGGTGCTGTGACTCTCAGTGCTGCCTTGCCTGTCCATGCCCGATGACTGCTCTGGGTCGGCTTCTTTTGGGGGCAGCTTTGCCATCGGTTGGCCCATTGGCCTGTTACCACTGACCCTAGCTGACCAAGAGGACTGGGAACATCGAGGAGACCAGGCCTGGTGCAATCAGCAGAGGGCAACTGTTATTTTCCAGGCAGCCCGAGACAGCAGGAAAAGAGGAATACCCAACATGAGATGGATTAACTCACTAAAGGAAGCCATGGTGGCCCTCAGTTTGCGAGACCTGAGCAAGGCTGTTGACAATAGGATGTTTTGGAGGTCATGAATTTGTAGGGTCACCATAGGTTGGAGCAGTTTGATGGCATTTGACAAACACACACAGTGGTCTTTTACGCACGTCAGTTTTCCTTCACTTTCAGTTTACATGTCCGTCTGGGTTTTCCCCCCCTTCTGCACACGTTTTGATCGCTTCCAGGCTGGCTTCATTTTTGTTAGCTTTTCTCCCACACTATCTGAGTGCTCTTTTGTGGCGATTTTTTGCCTTCACCTCCAAGTCAAAGAGCAGAATGAAATCATCAGAATTTTCTCTCCTGCCTTTTGCCACCCCTTGATGCCAACTTCCCTGCTCACTTCAAAGTTGTTCTGCCCATTCAACACTGTAAACAGAAGCCTAAGATGGGATCACAACCTCTCACATCACTTTTTAATTTCCCCCCATCATTTAAATGTTTTTATTCAGTAATCTTAGACCAGTGATAAAACGCTAATCAAGAATCCCCAGTACCCACACCTGCAATTAGCGTCTTATTGCCAGTCTCGGATTGCTGAATAAAAATAAATTAAAACAATTAGGGAAAAATTAAAAAATGGCGGGAGACATTCAGTCCCCTGCTGGTATTGGCTGGAAAGGGGGATTGGAGAGGAGGCAAATGGCAGCATCCCCAGTACAAACAAACAAAGGATTTTAGTGCTGCATGCAAAGAGAATAAAGGGGGAGGGATCATCAGCATGGAATGAAACTGACATAAAATGCAAAGAGAAAGAGATGCTGGGATGGGAAACCTGACAGGGATTTCTGCATACCCCCACTAGAGTTATGCTGGGGAAGAAATGCTGAAGGATTCACGCGTTGAAAGCATCCTTCCCTTTAATGCATTAGTGCACCAAGTTTTTGCAGGGGGACTATTTTTGCAGTCTTCAGAAGTTAAAATTAAAATGGCAATTGAGCCACATGGACCTTCAGCAAACTGCTGAACTTAAGAATCACTGGAGATCAATCCATTTGGAAGAAAGAATGCAATCAGCACAAGAGGCTTTAAAAAACTGCCAAGATGACGACCAGTGTGTAGGATCAAATTAGAGAATCACAAACAGAAAACCACGTGAAATTGCAAGTGAGGGCAGCTGCACTGGGCCACTGGCAAAAATACAACCCCCTCCCCGAAACCCTTTGTCACCACCCATGATCATGTCAGGAGTGAAGTTCCCACCCCATTTAGGGAAAGTGCGAATCTTTTGATACAGATGAAGAAAAAATAATCCGAATTTCTGAAGACCAAAAATTTGGAGGGAAAAGAATGGTACAAAACGCAAAATAGAATCCAAATCCAAGCTTTACGATGCAACTGCTGTGAAAATCTGGAGCTATTTGTGCATGCATAATGGGCCATAGAGTGAGCATTTCACTCATTCAGAAACTATTTAATAGGAGTTTGCTTGTTTGTTTTCAATGCTTTTCAGTACTCTCCCAATGAATTTTTTCTCTTTATTTTCCCAGGTGTTCCTCATATGTAGGTTGAAGAAAGAGAACTCGGTTTCTCAGGCTGGGAAACTGACTTGTCTCTTTGAACTCTAGTGGTAGGAAATTTGTCTTTGCCTCTAGTCCCATAGCATTGAATGTAAGGGGCAGATAAAGAGCTTGCTCCTTACCTGAGCCCTGTGAGACATAATGGAAAATCTCCCCATGCCTTGCTAAGGGAAGGATTAGTTTTATCTTGCTTTCCAGACCCGAGTTCTGGGCTTTGTATGGCTATGGAGAAATTTCCCCTGGTGATCTTGATAGGGTGAAGGTGAGCATGTTGCTACTCACCTCCTCTCATAGGCTTCAAAATCTGAGGAATGGGTCCAGTCCCTGAGCCTCTCCCTTTGAAAGCCTGTGGTAAATTTGCATGTACCATTCTTTTGAGGGGTGAAGGGGAGGAATATTCTCCTTCAGTCCTCAATAGGAACATTGCAGGCAATTTAGCTTAGGCTAAGTGAATGGCAAGCAATCTTCTGTTCATCACATCAACAGGTGGCGAGATACTCAGTTCTCATGCTGGCTGCTTTGGAGTCCCCTCTCTTTTTATGGAGTGAAAGAGGAAAGATACATTTTCTGCATACCCCTGGAAATGCAGAAACCTTTATTGTCTTTGTAGAGGGTACTGTTGTGCTGCTTTGGGAGTACTACACCATCAGAGAGGATGACAGTGACTTTGCTGTGAGAGATAATGGGGGGGGGGGAAATATCGTATACTGTTTTAAGCTGGCTTCTCACCTTACCTCCAGCTTCCACCCTATAAAGTGTTTCTAGGGCTTGAAAGGCATATTGCTGTTTTCACCAACTGGGATTCAATGACAAGCCCTTTTCTCTGTTTATTAAAGCTGTCCAGCACATATACAAAGATACGCAGTACTGTATAGTGATTGCAGCACTGGACTACTAATAAGATCTAAATTCAAATCTACTATGAAGCTCACTGGCTGACCACTTGGGGGACACACACACACACACACAGCCTATCCTACCCCCACAGTGTTGTTGTGCAGATAAAATGAAAGAGGTGAGATGAAACTTCTGTCCATACTGGAGTCCAAAAGCAAAAGATGTCTCCTCATGAAACAGCATGCTAAGGAATGAGCCACCAAATGTAATTTAAAAAAGTTTTAGGCTGTGCTCCTATAGTATACAAATTCTTTAACCCACCACGGTGCTCTCCAACTCTGAGGAATTGTCTGTTTTCTTTAGATTAAGATCTAGAGGCAACCTGGGCTTGCTGCTAAGTGTATTGCCCCCTCAGTCAGAATGAAGAGACGGACACCAGTATGAATTTAACAAGGGCCACTTTATTAATTAATTTATAAACAAACAACTGGAAAGGGGTTGCTAGAATGTACTGAGGAATATGACAGATTTCAAACTCCTGACCACCTTCATTTCCTTCTGGGCGATGCACCTGCCCTGATCTCAAGCCTCCAAAGGTAGCTTTTGATCAGTAGCTTGGCATATTCAAGAGAACCCCTGGCCCACCACCCCAGAAGCCGCAAAGGCCTGCTAAGGTTGGCCAGGCCAGATTGCTCCAAGGAAGATCACCCCATCCTGGCCTTGAGCCACAAAGGCCCGAAAGCTGTTCCCGGAGGACCCTTTAATTCGCCCAGGTGCTCACCAGTTCACATCCTGATCGCATTCCCCCGCCATAGCAAAGGTCAAGCCTCTGCGTAGGCCTTGGCCCCCACCGAGCAATCCAGCGCCGCCAAGACCCCTCGCCTTAGATCTGTAAGAAAAATGTCGTTGCCCTTGTTAGAAAGATGAACCCCATCCCCCCTATACAGGTCTATTAACTCAACCCGTATATCAGGGTGCAACAAAAAGATGCCCAAGCTGCCCTCCATGGCACTCCGAAGCTGCCGGTTAGCATTGCGCCTTGCCCAGTCCAAGCACCTAGGATCGCCTAGGCTACGCCATACCTGGCGCGGTAACATTGCAGACAAGACCACTTGCACCCCAGGCCACTGGTCTGCAATGTCTGCCAAATTCGCCTTGGCCTGAATGACTAGGGCCTTACTTTTCATCAGACCCAAGTCATTACCACCAAGAAGGACATCAGGAGGAGGACCACGTCTCTCCTCAGACAGGAGCGGCATAAGCTTAGGCCAGGGCATGCCTCTTCGCCCAAGCCACTCGACCTCTGCCCACTCACTGCAGCCCAACTGGGAACCGATGTTCATCCTCCTGGCCCAGTGAGCGGCCCAGAACACCATGCTGTGGTCACAGATAAGCACACGGCTCTTCCCATGGTGACCAGCAGCACCTAAAACAGAAACTAGGTTAACCAAAGAACAACAAAGAGCACTCCAGCTCATAGCAGCATGCCCCCTCCTGTTATGCAAACTGAAGGAGCAGCTCAGACTTTGCAGGTCCGGACATACGTTTTTGTTTTTTGGCTTTTTAAAAAATATATTTTATTAATTTTAACCTTCAACATACAATAAACATTAATTTTCAAAACATCAAAACAATAAGAAACGTTAACTTTGTTATCTTCTACATATTTGAAACAAAAGATAAGTTTTAGTCTATTATAGTCTCAAAATGTCTTCAGGTATTTCTTTCTGAGTTTGTAAATAGCCCAATATAGGCGTCCAAACAGAGTACCATATTTTACTTTTTTCATAAGTCACATTATTTATAGACCAAGTAATTTTATCCATTAGGTACAGGTGCCATATATGTTTATACCAAATGCTCATAGAAAAATTACAATCTGATTTCCAGTGTTGTTCAATTACAAGTTTTGCAGCATGTAATAGTAAAGCTATTCTAGTATTATTTAACGAATTTATCTGCATATCCTTTCTATCATTTAACAATATTACTTCAGGTACAAAAGGTAAAGTTACTTGCGTAATATGTTTAATATTTTCTAAAACATTTTCCCAAAAAACTTTTACTTAAGAACAATACATCCAACAATGTAAATATGTCCCCTTAACATCACAATTTCTCCAGCATGCAGGAGTTACATTTTTAATATGTGCTAACTGGACTGGTGTTAAATACCAGAATGTTAATATTTTAAAATTTTGTAAACGGATTGAAATCACTGAGGATTTGTATTCATACGTATTCCATATATCATTCCATGTATCCTCCTTTATATGAGTATCTAACAATTTGTTCCATCTATTCTGGTTGGACATACGTCTTATAACATGCTGACCTCCACCTGCCAATTCTTTGAATGTCAGGCCCCTGGTATCCCATAGCTGCAGCAGTTGAAACAGCCCCAATTCTAAAAGAATGAGTGCCAAATTGTAAATTACCAAGGCCCAAAGCTACCAGAGCCCTCTTGGTAATTGCCCAAAATTGAAATTTTGTCAATGGCGATCCATCCTCATGAAGAAATAGGAGACCTGCACTACTCCCCCTCAGGGCCAAATAAGAACTGAGTGCTGTGACCAGACAAAGGTCCGAATCAGAACAAAGACCCACTGAAATCACGACCCCTTTTCACAATTGGTCCATCTTGGAGAGCCTGACTATAATTTGCAGGCTATCCTCACTAATCCGAACATCTCCAATGCACAACGCATAGCCTGACCTGTCCTGTCGGGATCGGGCCACCAGTTCACTGATTCTCAGGGCCCCAAAGAATGCAACCAAGGCAGCTATATGAAACAAGGCCGCCTCGAATGCATCCACACATAAGGAAACCCATTGGGGTTTCAAACCTTTAAGGACAACAGGGGGAAAAGGTTCCCTCGTGTCCCGAGGAGCACCATCCTCTCGGGCCCAGCCACCCAGCATTTTCCGAACACAGAAATCCCCTGAAACCCCTGGCCTTACTTGCAAAGGCAAGGGCTGATAGCTTTCCCCAGATGGAATGGACAGACAAATTCTTACCTTTCAATGACACACAGAATTGAATCAGATGTGACACTGGGATAGGCCAGAGCTGCTGAAGGCTCTCCTTCTGCCTAAAAGCCACAAACTGTTGGCCAGCTTGCATATAAGCCCAGCACGTGATGAGGGCAAGAGCTAAGCCCATTGCCCTGTCGGTCTCAGCCCTCCAATTTGCCACAGGTCTTCGGGCATTCTTACCGGTAATTGATCAGAGTCTGGAGTCTTGGAACACTTTCCCTATGAGGAAAGGTTAAAGCACTTAGGGCTCTTTAGCTTGGAGAAAAGACGACTGAGGGGTGACATGATCGAGGTATATAAGATTATGCATGGGAAAGAGCAGGTAAAGAAAGAGGTACTTTTCTCCCTTTCTCACAATACAAGAACTCGTGGGCACTCCATGAAACTGCAGAGCGGTCGGGTTAGAACGGATAAAAGGAAGTACTTCTTCACCCAAAGAGTGATTAACACATGGAATTCACTGCCACAGGAGGTGGTGGGTGCTACAAGCATGGACGGCTTCAAAAGGGAATTAGATAAGCATATGGAGCAGACGTCCATCAGTGGCTATTAGCCACAAGGTATAGCTAGGGGCTCTGGGGCAAGTGATGCTCTGTCTTCTTGGTGCTTGGGGGGGGGGTCAACAGTGGGAGTGCTTCTAATGTCCTGGCCCCACTGCTGGACCTCCTGATGGCACTGGTATTTCTGGCCACTGTGTGACACAGAGTGTTGGACTGGATGGGCCTTTGGCCTGATCCAACATTGGCGTCTCTTATGTTCTTATGTTCTTAACTGATGAAACCGCTCCATCTGTTTCTGAGACAGAGTGTTAGCGACCCCATTATTGACTCCTGGCACATTCCTGGCCTTAAACAATATATTATATTGCAATTATTGGAGGGTAAAAGCCCTAACCAGCGCCATCACCCTAGGAGACTTAGATGTTAATGAGTTGATAACCTGTACTGTTGCCAAGTTATCACACCAAAAGTGGACTGTCTGGCTAGCCAGGTCATCAGACCAGAGGTACACTGCTACCACTATGGGGAAAAACTCCAGAAACATCAGGTCATGCATCCATCCAGCCTGGATCCACTCAAGTGGCCTTGGTCTTCAGCACACCAGTGTCCTCTAAAATAGATACCGAAGCCTGAAGAGCCTGCTGCATCAGAGGTGACCTACAGTTCAGCTTCCAGTTGGAGATCATTTCTCCAGAAAGACACCCCATTATATGAGGCCAAGAAGTCACGCCAGACTAACAAGTTTTCCCTAATCCCTTGGGTAACCCTAGTCCTATGATGTGGATGTTTTAGGCCTACTGTTGAGTCGCACAGCCTTCGCAGGGATGCACGCCCTGGGGCAACCACTTTGCAGGCAAAGTTAAGGTGCCCAATCAGCCATTGCAACTCCTTAAGTGTCAATTTAGTACATGCTTCCTCCACCAACCGAAAGAGGTTAGCCAGTTTATCAGGAGGCAAGCATGAAACCTGCTGCACAGTGTCCAACTCAATGCTGAGAAAGGTTAAGACCACACTAGGCCCTTCCATTTTCTTGCCAGCTAATGAAACTCAAAGTCCATAGCCAGTTGCTCAAAATTGGACAACAACTGTGCGCAAACCCTAGATCCATTAGGTCTAGCAAATTTTAAAAAGCATCTAAATAATGGGCAGTACTGACCAAGCCCGTGCATGCATGCAAAGCCCATTCCAGAAAGGAACTGAACCATTCAAATGCAATGCAGAACATAGAGCATCCCATAGGGAGGGCCCTGTCCATATAGTACTGCCCATCAAATGAGAAACCCAGAAGGACAAAGTCATCTGGATATACTGGCAGAAGACGAAAGGCCGATTTGATATCACATTTAGCCAATTCGGCCCTTCGCCCACAACTACGGACCATACGGATCGCCTCGTCAAAAGAAGTGTACCTAACTGAGCAGAGCTCACTAGGTATAGCGTCATTCACCGATCCGCCAGGAGGATAAGACAAATGGTGAATGAGGCGATACTCCCCAAGTGCCTTCTTGGGCACCACACCTAAAGGTGAGACCTGCAGGTTGGGCACCGGAGGTAAGGGAAAGGGACCCAAGACCCTACCTTCCAAACACTCTTTTTGAACCTTAGCTCTAACCACCTTCTCCATGCCCCGAACTGAGGGCAAATTAGGAGCCAAAAATGAACACCTCTCACCCACATAGGGAATGTGAAACCCAAACTTGAACCTATCCAACAAATACTGTCTGTCGGCAAACTTGGGGTACATGTACAACTAGTGTTCTAACACAGGAATGTTAATTGGACTGGGTCCCTTTGTCAGGTAAGGTCTGACCCCCCCCTCCCTGACATCTGCCCCCTTTGCCATCCCTAGCAGCATCCATTTTGACCTGGGGCAGGATGGAAAGGCATGGGGGCTGGCACAGAGGGGGCATTCATGATGAAAGGAACATGTTTTCCAGCTGCAATACCCCTGTGAGGAAAACTCCCAACACAAAGGGCGCTTTTGGATTGCCTGGCCACCTTGGGAATGCGGAGCCCCTGCATTATCAGCATTAGCTCTTTTCACTACATGTCCGCTGTCAGAATGGTCCCCTAACATAGGCCTGGCCGGGGACATCATCTGCATCCAGATATATGGATGGATTAGGTCCCAGCGAAGCACCGGGTGCACAGCTGCCTTCATACGGAAGGCCTTATCGTATTCCATCCAGCGGACCCTGCAAAGTCCGAATAACCTATGTGAATTATGTCCATATACTGGAGCAGGGATGAGGCCCTTTCAGGCTGCACCCTAACAAGCACCCCAGCATAGATTAAAAAGATGGGGTACCAATTAGCGTAGATTCTATGCTGCGGCGCTTCAAGCGCTCTTTGTCCCATTCATCCAAGTCTTCTCTATCTTTTTTATCTAACTCCCTGTATAACAAGGAAAATACATCTGCATATTCTCCCCGTAATATCTTTTCCCTGGTGGCTGCCGTGAGGTGGTCACCTAAAGGCATAGCTAGTTCCCCAGATGGCAACTCTTTTGCTGGCACCATCTCATAGGTTCGATTATCAGGAGGAACACACCCTGTCCACACCCTCCCTGCAGATGCTGTCCAGGACAGGATGGGGGTGGCATGCCCACAGAGGCAGGCGAAGATCCCCCAAACAGTGACGTCTGTAATCCACCAGCACCCTGGTTGTCCACCAAAGTGTTAGCTGGGGTTACCCCATCAGCTGTAGGCTGAATATGTGCAGCCCCAATGGACCCGGATGGAATCGGTGTACTGATGGCCCTAGACAAGGATGCCAGTACTGGCGTAGACACAAACGACCCAGCAGAAGCCTGTAAGCCTACTGGGCCCCATGGCCAAGTTACGTCAGGTGTTTGTGTCACAACTGGCCTACCTGACGCCTGTGACGGGCCCACGAAAAGCACCACTTGCTGTTCCTCACCCCCTTGCTCAGCTGGGCCGTCCTGCATCTCGACCAGTCATGCGTCTTTGTCCTCAAGAACAACAGCTTGGCCCAAAGCACCTAAACACCAACTTTCTATAACAGAGCGAAACGATTCAATACCTGGTTTTGAAAACTCTCCGTAGATGATCTAGCCGATTGCAACATGGGTGAAGGACCCTCTAAATGTTGTTCGATGCCAGCCAGCCTATCCAAGATGGCCCTACTAACCAGGGTATCCCAAAAGGCATCCATAAAAGCAGGCGAAACAGAACTGGCAAGTGCCAAAGGAACCGATGCTGTGAATGTATGTGCAGGGTCCATGGGTGCTACTGGTACCGCCGCCACCTGTGTAGAAACTGCGCCCACTGGCGTAGAAGGCACCGTAGCACCCATCCTATTAGGCAATTGCGCTGGGCCACCAGGGATATAATGCGCGGCCCCATCGTTAGGCCGTTTACATGGGGCTGCTTGTTCTGCTGAAACAAGGCCAACCCACTTAGGGGTAGGCTGTTTTCCTTTAGAAGCCCCGATGCCCTTCTTTGGAGCCATGCCAAATCTTCACAGAGCACTGCCTAGGCCCTACTTACCAGTCACAAATGCGCAAATAGAATAAGCGCACCCACCCAAGGCCTGATCACAGATCCCTAAAATGGCCACCAAAGCAAAAACCCGAAAAGGCGTCGCTGCAAGGAAGGCCTAAAATGGCCATTAGTAAGAAAGGCCTAAAATGGCCGCTGTCAAGAAACGCCTAAAATGGCCACCGTTTCTTCCCAACTTAAAATGGCCACCGCTCCCCAAAAGCTAGCCTCCCTTGAGCAAAAACCTGCCCTAACTGTGCCAGCTGAGGGTGACTGGGAGGCGTTTTTTTAAAAAGATCAAGGGACTAAAAGGGCTGAAGCAGCCTTACCACGCTGTGACACCCAACCGGCCACCGGACATGGTAGAGGGGAGGACACAACTCTAAACTCCCTCCCCAGAGCCTACAGCCTACTGTCCCAACAGGCCCACCACCAAATTGCCCCCTTTCAGACTTGAGCAATGCTGGCGCTAACTGTCATTGTGTGAGTGAGTTGCACAATCACCAGATTGCGCCGCTGCAAGGATCAGGCCGCCGCACTTGACAGGCATTGCTCAGTGCAGCATGAACTCGCTGCCACCCACAACTAATCGCCCACGCTGTCGAGTCAAGCCGTCGCAAGCCCTGTAAGCCTGTCTGACTGCCGCTGAGTCTCCGTGCCACTGCGCCACTGCTGAGAAAGGCCGAGAGCCTCAGACAGCAGCAGAGTCCTTGTGCTCAGTCTCAACGAGCACGCAAGAGAACTGCTGAGGCAGAGGATAGGAGCCAAGCCTAAATAGGCTGGCTCTGCCCCCTGCCTGGCACTGCGCTTCTCGCAGCACTGCCACCCACAACTAATCGCCCACGCTGTCGAGTCAAGCCGTCGCAAGCCCTGTAAGCCTGTCTGACTGCCGCTGTTCAGCTCTCTCCCGCCAGCACAAGCTCGGTGTGAGTTTGGGCTCGCATACTTGCTGGCACAACCAGTCATGGTTCCCTGGAAAGGCACCTTTATGATTCATGTGTTTGTCACTTTCATACTTTATATCTTTAGATGGACATTTAAAACCTCTTTGATGCATCCTTTAAAAATATCATGTGTGAAATAGCCATAATAGCCCAAAGATATAATTCTGAGTATTTAAATAGGAACCTGGTGGCTTCTGTTTCAACTTCAGAAGCTTCTTGACATACAGCTGCCACCACATGTCTTGTCGCAGTATTCTGTTAGTTGCAATGCAAGTTGTATCTTGAGGAAAGTGTTGTGATCATAAACTCAATTTCTTGGATGCGATTTCCCCCTAACAATAAGCCTCGAAACTGACAGCAAACTTGTGCAACTTTTCAACTTTGGAATAATTAAGCTATCCTGTGACTTCCCATGTTGGTTCAATTACCTCGCATAAATGTCCTAATGCCTTCTGTCCTAGTAGTTTCCCCCTTGCCTTCATTGATGTAGCCTGCCTTGAGATTTTAGCACAACCCAGCTTTTCTCAAGAGCACAGTATTCCTTTCATCCCACTACCACTCCTGGTTGTTAACAAGAGCTGTGGCAGCCAGAAGTGGAAAATTAGTGTTTTAAATGTATCTCCTTTCTATTACAGGGTCATTCTGAAGACAGCCCTTTCTACTCCTTCAGAAGACTTCTGCCTGCTGCTATTGCTGCCTCCTGCTGACCAGCCACTGGAGCACAAAATCAAACGCGTGGAATGCTCGGTAATGATAGCAGATGCTTTGCTGGGTTTTCTTCTCCAGTTGTACAGATTGGTTCTTTGCAGCTGCAATTGATGTGTGTAGTTCAAAGGAATAAAAAGCCACAGACAAAATGGTCAATTCAGAATGGAGTATATATTATAATTAATTTTGCTGCACTTTAATTGTTAGAAGTGGAGCATCCTGAGATTTCTATTTTTTCCCCCAATCAGGGGAATATGTTTATGTTTCCTTTGCATTTATTAGAGCAAAGTCGTTATTGTGTGAACCTGGAGTACCCAAAGTGTGGGATGTAAATTTGATCTGCAATGTAGAGATATATCCTGCGTTGACTGAACTTAAATTTATTAACAACAGATGTACCAAGCTGTGGTGAAATACCTTGCACCCCAGGAACCTAAGATTCATGGCACGTATTGGCATTGAGACTTGCTTCTACCCTCAATATTCATTTGGCAGATTCGGGTTCAGTCTCCTATACCCCTTGTCAAGTAGTCCTGAGAAGGACTGTTTGATTGGTTGATTGTTTCCATGTGTGTAGTGTTAGCAGGAGATCCTACGATTGTCTGGCAGCCATAACTTCTAGCTCTTTAGCGTTATCCAAGATGCACCACAAGGAGGCGAGCTACAACTGCACCCCATCAATGTAGAAGCAGTGTTGACTAAATGTCTTTCAGAACAGAGTGTTAATGTGAGATACTTAGAAGTTTCTGTTTGAGAATGCATAATAATTTGAGAAAGTGTTTGCCTCTTCATAATCTGCAAAAAGGCACAACTGAGGTTTTTTCTCAGTACGGTCTGTGGAAATGCCCTGTTCTTTGCATGTCTGAACATGAATTATACTTTCATTCTTCTGTGCTATCTTAGTGAAAACTTGTATTTGCTTTAAAAGCAAGGTCACTGGTCAGCTGACCAACTTCTTTAGCAGCAGGAAAATAATACATTTTGCCAGTGTAATTTTTGACTTTTTCAGGAGTGCTGCAAGAGCTTCCTAGAAAGAAAAAACTTCCCTTGGTTCCTTTTCTTCGTTTAGATTTGGCAACTGGGAGAACATGAAGGTAACCTGAAAAAAAGGATTTTTAACTCCAATAACGAAACACTAAATGAAATTGCTGCAATGCAGTTGGAAATGATAGGCAGTATCAGATAGCTGTTGCAGTAGTCCTTAATGAGATAGCATTAACATGTCATCCCACTGGAGAGAAATGATCTTTGTTTCATAACGTCAGTTTCAAATGTTTCTAATCAAACAAAAGCTCCTTTCCTACAGTGAATTTTGCAGGCATTAGTCTTAGTGATTTAACATGGTGTTAACATGGTTTAGTATGGCACTAATAGGTGTTTCCCTGAAATTAGTTTACTGAAGAGCCTCCCAGTCAGTGAAAAAATCTTATGCTTGTCTACTGAAATCTGTATTCCTTAGAGTTTAAAGTGAATGATGTCATTGTATCATCACTGCAAATGGTAGCTGCAGGAAATTTTAAATAATAATTATTAATTCTTCGTAAAATTTTAATAAAATGCAATGATACAGAATCAGAACCCGAATATAGAGCAAACAGCACGTCTAGTTCTCAGATTAAAAACAAATGAAGGAAGATTATGTACACAGTTATAGTTTCTCGTTTCCATTCCTTTCTAAAGTGTAAGGGCTGTAATGCAGTTAATAATTATAATTAATAATTCTGCATCTAATAGCCATCTTCATCAGTTCTCAATGTGTCCTTCCTTTATGCACAACATTCTCAAGTTGTACAGATTTATCCATTAAAATCATAGGTTTGTGTTGTTTGTTGTCTACCTGGTAATTAAGCTAGAGCTTCTACAATAATGTTGCAATTCTGCATGAAAGGTTCTTTCTGTTGATATATGCTTCTGGATTCTAATAGCACTGTTGATGAGAGAACCCCTCACAAGCCTCATAAAGCTCTTCAGTAAGGACTGGCTAATATAGAACTTGTTCACGTACTATGGCCAAGGCTAAGAAGTTGCAGTATGTTGTACCTCTCAACATGCTAATGCCTTTAGGAATGTGTGCTTGATGACCAGAGGTGTGGAAACCTCACAATGGTCAGCTCTTCAAAACTGAATAATGATGGACCTGGATCCTATGGCGCATGAGTAGTGTTGCGGTAGAGGAAGGCAGCTTCTCTGCTTCCCCTCTCACTGCAGCCTTCTTTGTCCAACAAAATAATGCTTTGCATCTATTACTGACCCAAAGGAACAGTGTGAAGAGGGCAAATTGGGAATCTGCAGCAGGAGGGGAAAATTGGCAAAACCCACCCTCCTCTCCTTCACAAACAGAAGAGCTGTTTTGTTAGAGGAGCTGCTGTTGTACTGACAGAATGGCCCCACAGAACCCAAGCCATGATATTCACACAATAGTTATTTCTTGGTACTGAGAAACCAAGATTAAATGAAGAACAATAAGAATGATGGTTATAAGCTTCTATGAGAAGATCTCTGTATCTTTTCCTTTCCCTTCTTTTCCTTTTCCATATTTCTATGTATAAACTAATAAAATTATTTATAAAAAAAGAGACAGAAAGTTGTTGGTGGGGGATTCTTGGAGAGGAAAGGTTCTTTACTTCCATCCTAGCATAGGGACCACAGCTTATCTAGTCTCCAGCCAGTCAACCACAAGCCCCACCAAGGCCTTGGCAACCTTACTTCAGGCAGGGCTGGGTGCTACATTGGGGAACAGTGCTCAAATGAGGCATAGGTGGCATATCAAAGAGCAACATGTGGCATTCCAGTCTTCAAGAGTTTCCCTGTTTATTTCAGTAAAAGAAGCAGGTCCATGTATTCATTGGAAAAGGCCACCTGTATGCACAGAATATTTCTATGTGAATTTAATTATGCAATAATCTGTGGTCACTTCAAAGGTTGATTGGCACCCCTGACAGCATCAGACTTTAGAAACAACACACAGTACAGCCATTATTTATACTGTCCTAATAGCATCAAGGATTTGGTGTAGTGGTTAGAGTGTCAGACTCGAATCTGGGTAAGGTTGCCAGGTCCCTATCTTTTAGGAGTGGGGGGCTCCTGGCTCCTCTCTGGGATCTTCAGGCACATGTGCTTAGTGCATGCACTATGATGTCATCGCCCAGAAGTGACATCATCATGCTAGGCATGTTGCAGGGGGGACACTCTAGTGTTCGGCAAAGAACTCTGTAGTCACAATAGAATTTTTTGCTGAATGCTGGAGCATCTCCCCATTCTAGGTGACGTCATTGCATTGGGCACAGCAGGTGCCGCGGGGTTCCCCCACCAGCCAGCTGGCCAGCAGGTGGATCATGGGGGCCAAAATTAGGGGGAAACCCACACCCATCGGGGGGATGGCAACCCTAAATCTGGGAGATCTGGGTTCAAATCCCCACTCAGGTATGAAGCTCAGTGAGATTTTGAGCCAGTCTTGTGATCTCTCTCAAGCAGTTTAACCTACTTTAAAGGGCTGTTGTGAGGAGAAATGGTAAAGATGAGAGCTAATGTATAGTGCCCTGAGCTCTTTAGAGGATAGATGGGATACAAATCCAGAAGACTGGACTGGAATAATGGTCAGGGTCAAAGAATGAAATACATCCCAAAGGCTGTTCTAGACAGTAGAAATGGTCTGTTCTGGACTGATGATGTAGAATATACAAGCAGTTGTATGTGTGGCTAGATTACTGGGAAAATTCCTAGAAATATGAAGAGTGTTAAGTGCATAAAACCATTGGACAACAGCTTGGATATATATTCAGATCTCCTGATTAAGAGGAATAACATTTAGGGGAAGTTTTTGTATAGACACTTAAGAACATAAGTACAGCTTGCTGAATCAGACCAGCAACCCATCTAATTTAGCATATTGTTTCACACAGTGGTCAACTAGTATCCCTGGAGGGCCAAACAGGGAGTGGAGGCCAAGGCCTTCCCTTGGTGCTGCCTTTTAGCACTGGTAATCAGTGGTTTGCTGTCTCTGTTTATAGGGGAGTCCTTTTACTTGCCATGGCCAGTAGCCATTGAGGAGGAGGAGGAAGAGATTGGATTTATACCCCACCCTTCACTCGAAGTCTCAGAGCAGCTTACAAACTCCTTTCCCTTCCCCTCCCCAGAACAGACACCCTGTGAGGTAGGTGGGGCTGAGAGAGCTCTTTCAAGAACTGCCCTTTCAAGGACAGCTCTTGTCAGAACTATGGCTTGCCCAAGGTCATCCAGCAGCTGCAAGTGGAGAAGTGGGGAATCAAAACCAGTTTTCCCAGATTAGAATTTGCACACTTAACCACTACACAAAACTGGTAGACCTCTCCTCCATGAATCTGTATAACCCCCTTTTAAAGCCATTTATACTCATGGCCATCAGTATGTCCACTGGCAGCAGATTTAACAGTTTAATTACTCACTGAAATGTTTCCTTTTTTCTGCCCTGAAGCTATTTCCCAAAAACTTCATGGGTGCTCCAAGTTCTATTATTATGTAAGAGTGAGAAAACACTCCCTCTATTTACTTTCTCTACCCCACACATAATTTTATAAACCTCTGTCACATTTCCCCTTAACAGTCTTTTTGTAGACTGAAAACTTCTAGATTCTCCAGTTTTTCCTCATAGGAAAAGCACTTCAGCCCTTTAATCATCTTGGTTGCCCTCTTCTGTACTTTTTCCAGTTCTGCAATTTATTTATTTTTATTTATTTTTTTAGATACAGGAATCAGAACTGTACATAGTATTCCAAATGAGGCCTTTCTGTAGCTTTATACAAAGTCATATTGGCTATTTTATTTTCAGTCCCTCTCCTAATAATCCCTAGTATAGAATGACTTTTTCACTGCTACTGCACACCGAGTTGACATTTTCTAGTTTTCCACTGTTATGCCGAAATTTCTTTTGTTCTCAGTATCAGCCAGTTTAGACCCCATCAGCATATATTTAAAGTTAGGACTTTTGGTTCCAGTGTACATCACCTTACACTTGCCAACAATGAAACTAATTTGCCATGCTTTTGCCCACTCATTCAATTTAGAGAGATCCTCCTGTAGCTCTTCACTATCCACTTTCACAATCCTGCACCATCTGCAAACTGGGCTACAACCCTGCTCATCCCCAGTTTCGTATTATTTCATATTATCACTCTTGTCTAATATTGGGAAATAGAAATATTAAATAACTGACAATCTGCTGCCCTTTAAAGGTGCCTCTGTTACGTTACTTGAGGTGATAGCTTCACTATACCTAATGGTAGAGCTAGCACTAATGATAACCTGTCATATCCATAATTAGTTTATACCCTTGCTTTTTATGTGGAATGTTGCAGTATGCAATATATTAATTATAAGCCATATTTCAGATCAGAGTAATCAATGTTTTACAATACATAATATGAGCAATATCCAATCAGCCGGATGCAGTTCGCAAAACCTTCCTAAAGTGAATATCACAGGAGTATCTGTCTGGATCCAAAAAACATTTTCCTGTGATATTCACTTTAGGAAGGTTTTGCGATCTGCGCTCGGCTAATTGGATTTTGCTCTTGCTGAAAGCAGACATAATTGTAAGAGCTTCAAGGTTACTGCTCTGTATACGATATTTCCTGAGGAAGAATTCCATTTGAAACGTTGAAAACAGTCCAGAAACAACGTTGAATAGGATTTTTCTTATGATTTATTGGAACTGTATTTTATATAATTGTGAACTGTATACATTTCAAACAGATATTATTCATTGCATAAAAAAAGAATTATCTTTATGACTTATTGAAACTGTATTCTGTATGCAGTTCAAATAGACATTATACATTGTATTTACAAATTGTTTGACTGTTGACACTTTGGGGTCTGATGTTTACAGTTGTTTTTTGATTCTGTCTGCAACATTAGACCATGTTTATCATTATTGTTTAATGTTTAATACATAATATGAGGCACTACTTATTCATTGTCCTGTGTTCAGTGCAGTCCCACATGGGACTATGCACATGCAGGCCCATGTGCACTCAGGGGTCCTTTCGTAGAAAAAGAGCTGCAAGAGCTCATTAGCATACCTATTAAGCTATTAGCATAATAGCTCATTACTGACATCACCAGAAGTTATATCAGAAGGAGAAGCAAAATGGGGGGCATCTTCAAAAGCCTCCCCTTTCCTTCCCCAGCCGGCCTGCCAAGGCAGGCTGGGGGGGGGGGGGAGCGAAGAGAGAAGGGGGTTACTATTCTATGGGGCCATAGAATAGAATGGAGAGATCACGCCGCCACTGCAGCACACCATAGAGAAGGGGTTTAAACTTTAAACCCCTTCTCTCTTTGCATCCCCCCCAGGCCACCTTGGCAGGCCAGCTGGGGAAGGGGAGGGTTTTGAAGATGCACCCTCCCCCTGGTTTTTGCTTCCCCAGTTGGCCTGCCAAGGTGGGCTGGGGAGGGGGGAAGCGAAGAGAGAAGGGGTTTAAAGGTTAAACCCCTTCTCTCTAGAGTCGCAGTCTCTCCATTCTATTCTATGGCCCCATAGAATAGAATGGAGAGATCGTGCCGCCAGTGCGACACAACACCAGCGAGAAGGGGTTTAAACTTTACACCCCTTCTCTCTTCGCATCCCCCCCCCCCAGCCCGCCTTGAACTGCTAGGAGATTTGATTTAAAATAAGCCCCTAAGTACTTACTGGATAAGTATCCTTAAGGATAGGGCTGCCAACTTTGGGTTGGGAAACTCTTGGAGATTTGGGGGGGGGTGGAGCCTGGGGAGGGCAAGGTTTGGGAAGGAGAGGGACCTCAGCAGGGTATGATTCCATAAAGTCCACCCACCCTCCGAAGCAGCCTTTTTCTCCAGGGGAACTGATCTCTATAATCCAGAGATCAGTCGTAATTCTAGGAGATCTTCAAGCCCCACCTGGAGGGTGGTAACCCTATCTAAGGTCAGTAATTTCATTCCATACAAACAGACATACTCTAATAGCACCAAGTGTAACGTCAAAGAAATTCCTCTAGGGAATAAGAAATGTGTATAAAAATTAAAATATCAGGAAATATGACATTTCTTGAAATAACCCCAACAATGTCAATTAACTGTTATATACTTCTTATTTTTAGGGTAGGCTGAATTTGCTCAGGTGATGGCATGAGATCAACTGATTGGGCAAAATTATCCACAATGGAGGACATGGATGGTATGAATGTAGTACTTAATTGAGAATTTTAAAAAACCTTCCCAAACACATTTTCTCATGTTTTTCCCCAGTTAGATATCTTCAAAGCAGATGGGTTCAAAATTTGCATGCTTGCAATGACAGACATGGGTAATTACTGTAGAAAGTGGTATGTATCTAAACACTTGGCTTTACTGAGAATCAAAAAGTGGTTCCTGTTACATATTTAGGATTTTGAGCATCAGGACCAGGGAAAAGAAATATCTCCTTCCAAGAACAGGGAGAACAGTTGCCAGTCTGAGCTACCGGCCTGAGGGGAAATGGATGAACCAATGAGACTGGCCCAATTACTTTCATACATTTACAATTTTTATACTTGGGTATCCACACCAATATACAAAAACTAGAGTGGACCGTAGTTCTGCTTGATAGGAATTGTATTTGACAGGAATTGCACAAGAAGTTCCCTGCTTTTCCAAAGTACCAATAGTTTTCTAAAATTCACTCTTCTGACTTAGTAAAAGATAATGGGCACATGCTATCTGATATATTCTTTACAGGCCTTTTTACATTAAAAACAACAACAACAGAACAAGAGTGACACTGTTCAGTTGTTTCTTTGCTTGATCAATTGTGTGTGCTTATGTTTAAACACTGGTTCTAAAGCCAGTGCTAAAGAATATGTCAGCCAACTTAAATAAAATGGTAAGGATTTATATATCAGAATTATGCCATTCTTTTCAACAACTTGGGAGGCAGCCGGAACTCCGTTCCTGTGCGTTCCTGCCCAAAAATAGCCCTGGGCACATGCTATCTGATATATTCTTTACAGGCATTTTTACATTAAAAACGACAACAACAGAACAAGAGTGACACTGTTCAGTTGTTTCTTTGCTTGATCAATTGTGTGTGCTTATGTTTAAACACTGGTTCTAAAGCCAGTCCTAAAGAATATGTCAGCCAACTTAAGTATAATGGTAAGGATTTATATATCAGAATTATGCAGTTCTTTTCAAAGATTTGTAGTGCAGCTTGCAATCACTGTCATTTATATAATCGCCCATTCAAATGCTGATTTAGCACATTCCTGATGACTTTTGATGGTACAATATGATTCACTCCAAGAAAATAAGATTATACATTTGCACATGCCTCTTTGGGACTGTATCTCGAAGCTGACTCTACAGAGATGTCTCAGATGACAAATTGCCATCCACACTTTCTTCTTTTTGCCTTGTGGATGGAGGCTAACTGTACAGTGATTTAATGTAACTGGCTTGCAGTAGTGCCTGAAGCTACATTCAGCATTTCAATACAAAATTACGTGCAGTGATATAGGCTGATTTTTAGCTTTGCTGCAGCGGATCTGTGCGGCTGCAGCCCTAGAGACTGCTTGTGGTGGGTGCTCAGAGCAACACTTCACCATAACAGGGCTACACGGGTGTGAAGCACAAAGGGAGAGCAGGTTCCTGCGTGGGCCTAAATGGAAACTTGTTCCTGTCCTCTCCAGTCTGACCTTAGCATGTGTGTACAGCTGCATGCACACTGCAGTGCATTGGCTATTACATGGGACAAGAGGCTTGGAATGAGTAACTTATGGGCTGGGACAGTATATGCTTGCATGGTCATCGAAGCTGATTTTTTAGCTATCACTGTTAACTGCCCTTTACAGGAGAAAGACAAGCTAAAATAATGAAAAATTCTGTGTGACCAGTTAGATAGTAGCTCTGTTTGTATTATTTTTAAAAATAGTTGTTTATTTCAGCAGGTGACTCGTCATCAAAAACAGAGGAAAAAGATCCACCCCAGAGTCCTTATTCTGTTGAAACGCCATATGGCTTCCACTTAGATCTTGATTTCCTGAAGTATGTTGATGACATTGAAAAAGGAAATACTATCAAGCGGATTCCAATTCACAGGAAAGCAAAACACCCAAAGTTCAGCACTCTGCCTCGGAATTTCAGTCTTCCAGAAAATGGATCCAAGGCCTATTCCTCCTCCCAAAGTAAAAGCTTTCTGACACAGAGGAAAGCCTCCTTAGGGACAGAGGAAAGTACCCTTCTTGTCACATCCACAGAATCATCACCATCTTCAGGCTATCTAAATGAGCCAAGTTACAGAAGGAAAGCCCTCTTAACAGAGACCATCAAACAAGATTCTGCTAATCTTGAAGAGGAGACTAGTAGAGGGAGGCCTCAGCTGCTGAGGGCATCAAGTATGCCTGCCACACTTCCACCAATCCAAAATTCAGAAGACAGTCAGCTAGCAGCAGGTTCTCCACCACTAGACCCTTTCCAATCTGTGGATGGAAAGGGCTTACAATTTGATTTTACTCCTGTAAAAGAACCATTGGAATTAGATAACTCCTGTGGTTCTTCATTAACAGTCTCAGGAAACCTAAAAAATGTGAAACCACAAAGCAATATGGCCGCCTATGCTAGCCAGAAACCCACAGATCAAGAGAACGCTATTCTTGAGCACGACAAGCAAGAAGTAGAGCTTCCTGAGGAAAGAATACAACTCAGTGCTCTATGGCAAAGCCAGCATTTAATATCTGAAGAACTGCTTGTAGTTACTGAAAGTGCAAAAGAAGAATGTAGCATAGGAGAGACTAATAACTCTCTGCAGTTAGTCCAGAGTGTATTAGATGCTTCTGGAACTTTGGAATACATGTATGAAAGCCAGTCTCAGGAAGAAAGAGAACTGAATATATGTGAGAGTGTTCCACAGGTACTCAAGGAGGATGAAGTTGACAGTATTGGCACTAGTGAGATGGGGGCAAGTTTGCATCCTGAGGCTTTGACTGATGAAGAACCTGGCAAGGTAATAGCCTTGAAGCAACATATTGCCATTCTGGAAGAGCAGCTAAATAACAAAACAGAGGAACTTGAGCAGATCCGTGTCATTTTGAAGCAGCAAGATAAGGAGATCAAGGCAAAAGAGAGAAGTATTGAGATGCTCGCAAGCTCCAAAGCTCAGCTGGAAGAGAAACTCTGTTGGGAGAGCACCAAAGAAATTAAACCATCCATGCAAGCTAACAGTGCCCTCCAGTGCCATGATGCTGCTGTGAATACTGAAATTGTGCATGAAAAGGTAGTGAAAGGGGCATCTGACAAAGGGATCAATGTAAGCATCACCATACCTATGGAATCTGTAGGATGTGATGTTCATGAGGCTAATATGAATATGCAGCTCACAGAAGTAAGCAAAGAGATTGTCCATGCAAACCATGAGAGGGTAAGCACCCCTGTTAGTGCTGGAGAGAAAAACAGCACATTTTTTGGAGTGGAACAGTGTATTGATGGTTCCATTCTTGAAATGAAGAATAATGAACTGAAGATTGATGAACACACTGAAAATAAGAAATATCAGAATGAAGTATGCCAGTGTGGCACGCTGTTGTCTTCTGCTAGTGTTCCAGCTGGTGGAAGATGCTCAGAGTTTGGCGATGCAAAGGAAAAAGGAAATGAAACTGTTTTTAAAAAAGATTTTAAGGAAGATCTGAATGAGGAAGAGAGCCACCCAGAACCAGTGGATTCACCTGCAGATCCCTCCATACGCCAGTATGTTAAAAAAATCCAGGACCTTTTACAAGAACAGTGGATGTGTCTAGAACATGGCTATCCAGAACTGGCCAGTGCAATTAAGCAACCTGCCTCAAAGCTCAGTTCCATTCAGAACCAGCTTGTTAATTCCTTGAACTTGTTGCTCTCTGCATACTCAACACAAAAACCAACAGACAAGGAGAATTCCAACACACAGTGTCAACAGTTGGGTAAATAGTATTGGCAGAGCCAGTCATCTTTTTTTTTTTACATGGGTGTCAGTGGGGCTCGAGTTTGGGGTGTGTGGAGTGTGGGGGTACATTTCATTAGAGCCTTATGGAATCAACCTTAGCTGCAAGCCCATTCCTGTGATACAATCTATTGATGTCATTTTAGAAATAAAGCAAAAATGTTTCTTTAATGACTCATGAGATTGTATGGGATGGAACTAGGATTGCCAGGTCCCTCCTGGCATCCAGCAGGGAGGACTTACCGGGAGCAGCGGGGAGGTCCATCCAATGTACAGTCTATGTCACTGCCCATGTGACCTGGAAGTGACATCATCACATCCAGGACATTGGTACAATGCTCTGGTATTTGGGCAAAAACTATGGTAAATTTGGCTTCTACCATAGAGTTTTTTGCCCAAATACCAGAGCGTCCCCTTGACATCCTGGATGTGATGACATCACCTCCGGGTCACATGGGCAGTTTTGTAGACATGTTGGATGGATCTCCCTCTTTGGGGGGTAAGTTCCCCCCACGGCAACCGTAGATAGAACCCATGGTACAAGCTTTTTCTGGGTTCAGACTAATGATGCTTGGGACCTATTAGGGTCACATTGAACAATACTGAATGAAATGTTTGCTGCTTCAACTTTTTTCAAATGTGTTTGTTGGGGGGGGGGAAGGAAACGAAAAGATTTTTGGGTGAAATTTCTTTGCCATTGAAAAGGCCTTTCTCCCCCAAAAAATAAATGGAAACAAAATTTCATAAAAGAAATCTATAAAAATATATAAGCCAAAATTGTTATAATATCAGTGGGACCTAACAGCTCATAATAAAACAATCAATTCCCCTTATGCCATATCACTATTCATTTATTATAAAAGCTGCCTCTCCAGAGACCAACTAGAGATGGCTCACGAAGTAAAATAAAATAATAAAATAATTTAAAAACACTGGAATAATTACCATAAAAACAAGCCAGGATAATAGAACAGCATAAAAGCAGCCTAGATTTATGTTAATATAATACTCCTTAAGTTAGAAGCTGATCATAAAAGGCTTAAAAAGGTGGAGCCCCTCAATCAGAAGCCTGGCTAAAGAGAAATGTTTTGGCCCGTTCCTTGGAAGAGAGTAAGATAGGCACTAGGGACACCTCAAGGGCAAGGGCATTACAAAGGCAACACATCACCCTGAAAAAACTCTTACTGTAGTCGCTACCCACCTTACCTTAGTGGACAGGGGTACAGAGAGCAGAGTTTGAAAAAAGAATCTTCACTGGTGGGTTACATAGTATGGAACAAGGAAGTCCTTCAGACACCCCAGCCCCAAACTCTTTAGAGCCTTACAGGTAAGAATCTGCACTTTGAATTGTACCCAGAAACCAATGTTCAGCCAGAGCAAACCTGAGCCACCCTAAGACTCTTTCAGGTACTGAAAAGTGGGGTATAAAAACCAACTCTTCTTCTTCTTAATTTGGAGAATATCAAATCCACCATAAATCTCAACTGTTTGCATGATGATAATTTGTTATCTGGAAAAGAATTGTAGTTGTCATGGAGGCCTTGAAGCCCATGTTCAAGTTACCCAAGGCAATAAATCTAGACTTCAGTCTGTACCACTTTACTGCTCAAATTGGAAGTCCATTTGGAGGGTAATAATTATACCAACCAAATGTCTATGCTGTCTCTATACCCAGCAATTTTCATTTTGTGTTGCACAAAATAGACACAGGATAGCTCTGATATGCTGCTATTTGATATGCCATAGTATCTCTACTTTGTTACCACTCTGTCCACCCCAGTCCAAAGCTGGAAGTAAACAGAGTACCAGGTCAGAGCCATCTTGGTAACTGCTGACTATGACATC
Organism: Gekko japonicus; assembly: GCF_001447785.1. NCBI lineage: Eukaryota > Metazoa > Chordata > Lepidosauria > Squamata > Gekkonidae > Gekko > Gekko japonicus. The sequence continues at coordinate 387,265 of NW_015168657.1, forward strand.
TTATGTTAAATCAATGAATAGTTAATGATTTATTTACTGCTAGCCTTGAGTTAAGCATTAGTCGTCACAGATTGGGAACATCATTGGTCTCCAGTTCTGTGGTTACTAAGACAACAGAACAGGTACTATCAGTCTTCTTAATGTATTCACCTTCCATTTACTATACTTTCTCCTATTTTTCTCTGCTCATAAGCTGTTTAGCTTGTTCTCCTTAACTGAACAGTATTGACAAGTCATTCAGGCCCTGGTGGCATCGGAAGCATGATGGGAATGTGTTTTGAGAGGCACATTTTTAAAAACAATAAGTCAAATCAATATTAATTCTCCAAATTCAATATTAATTCTCCTCCTTTGCTCAGCAGCATGAAGAACTTTGATTGATTGATATATGTAAATTTAATTGAGATGTTTTCAAATTCATTACAAAGTGGGTTAGTAGAACAAGAACAAGGATAAGTGACTGCCCTGGATTTAAAAATGTCAGCAGTTTTTGATAGCAAATTTGAACCAATGCGGTCCTTAAAATGTAGCCTGCAGGAGGGACTAAGTCACATTCCTGAGGTTTTAAAAAAGGTCTTTTCTATATTACTGTGATTACTTCCTCTCTTTCCTGTTGCCTCCAGCCAAGCTAGATCTTCTCTTTGGAGTAGAAGGACATTCTTTTCAATTCCTTTGAACTGAATATGAGTTTCCCATATCCAGATCAAGCCCTCAAACCAGTCTACCATACTGGTGGTATGTGTCTTTGTTTTTGTCTTGACTGAGCTGGATGGGTATATTTTTGAAGATCTCGTGGACCATTACAGTAAAGATTGTCCAGGAAAGATGAACATTCATGCTACTAGACACCAGAACGTTTAACAGAAGTTGCTATTACTATTATTTCTTCAACAGCAAATGTGCCACATGGTATTTTAAGGAATGTCACAGGGATTTTGATCTGATGTAATGCCTAGTAATTCTCCATTTAAATTATTTGCTCATAAATTCAAGGAAACATAGGCCTGGTTCTTACATTATCACAATGGTGTGTCCTTTGCTGAAAAATGCTTGTCACGGGAATACCACACAGTTGTTATCATATGTGTGTGTGTGTTATCATGTGGACTAGCAGGTGTATCACATTTTATGTTTCCACACAGCCATCTTCTCTGTGTGGCATAGTGCCAGATATGGCAGCTATGTGAAGTTTCTGCCACACACGGTTGTTTTGACAAGCATCTGCACTGCCACTGTAACACAAGCATGGGGGCTTAGGATCAGAATGAAAGGGGACTTCATTAAAAGTATATCAAGTATATGATCGAGCTGATCTTGTATGGAAATAAACTGAACAAAGTGTATGATGAAATTAAGGACAAACTGTTAAAAAAGTCTTGATACTTTGTGTTTTTAATATTTCTGTTAGAGATCTCTCCAAGCACAAGTCTTAAATCAATTATGAAAAAGAAAGACACTGGTTTTCATGCAGGAGGTAACAGCACCAAAAAGAACCTTCAGTTTGTTGGGGTAAATGGTGGGTAAGCATCAATTAAAGAGACAAAAATGTCTTTTCATGTATAATGATTACTTGTATGTAGGGATGGGTATGAACTGGGAAAATGGTGCTTTGTGGTACATTTGATTACACAAACTTTCACAAACTGGTTCATGGCTTGTTTCATTTGGGAGTTGGTAGAACAGCCCCCTCATGAGTTAGAGATGCCAAGCTCACAGGAAGACTTCAGCAGGCTCTCCTCCACTCTCCATGTTTGGTGATAAGGTTGCCAAGTCCATCTTCCACCCCCAGCGGGGG
>NW_015168657.1:389073-396011 GCF_001447785.1 Gekko japonicus
GAGGGGGCAGGGCATCCCCGACGTGATGATGTCATGTTGGGGACGTCCGCCACCCACCACCCACCCGCCCGTGCACCGGATCTCCAGAAACGGCAGTTCCCTGCACTTAAAGGAGCCAGCGTTTCCCTTTTAAATGCAGGAGCCAGGGTTTCCCCTTTAAGAGCAGCCGCATTTCCCTTTTAAGAGCATGAAGCTGGCATTTCCCTGCAAGCTTGAGGAGATCCGGCTTGGGAGGAAACACGGGCTCCACACACTTAAAGGGAGAGAGATGGGTGGCTGTGGGTGTTGGGGGCGGGGCTTCCCCCGCCAGCCATCTCGCCGGCGGTGGGTAGAACCCCCCCCCAAAATAGGGGACCCCTGGGAAACCGAGGGGTTTGGCAAACCTATTTGGTGAAGATTGGATTTGGGATGTCTGAGTTATAGCCCCCCAAAGCAGGTGTCCCCAGGAAAGCTGAGCTCTAGCCTCTCCTTAAATCAGCCACATAGCAAGCATTTCTTCCTAACTTGCTCTCACATTTATTTTTATTTATTTATTTATTTCAGTTTATATTCCACCCTCCCCCAAGTGGGCTCAAGGCAGATCACAACAGAAGTACACATGCCAGATAAGAAAGTGGTTGTATTCAAACATACACCTTTTCAGCATATTTCCCTTCACCAGTAAAATCCAAACAAACATCCCGAAGATTTTAATAAATGAAGTTAAACAAAAGCAACACAAGGTGGAATTGCTGTTAAAGTTCAAATTCCTCTCTCTTCCTGCTGCAGAGTGAAAGCATCTGAGTCAGGGTGTGTGTGTGTATCTATATTTATCTATATATCTATATCTATGTATATATAAAACCTGCTCCATGGTTGGCTTCCAGAGCTGCCAATCAAGCTATGGACAATTGCTATGCGTGTTTCTAGGGCTCTCCAGAAATCCACCCCCAGTGTTGCCTAGGAATTGATTGAATCTGCACCAGGCTGTCTGGAGAACAAACTGCTCTAATGAACCTAATGAACCTCCACAGGAAAAAAGTGGTTTGTTTTTTGATTTGGGAACATCATGACCAAATAAACTGGTTCAAAATGAACCATGAACTGGCCTGGTTTGTGCTTGAACCATGGTTCATTTCTCAGTTCATGCCCATCCCTACTTGTATGCCAAACAAGATAAGAGAGGATTCTCATAACAAATATAGCATCATTTTAACCTATTTCATTCTAACATTGGTGACCCTGATGTAAGCCTTCTGGGAAGCAATGGGGCACACGTAATTGCAAGAAATGTTGGATGCTAATGCACTGACATCAATGAATACTGAATCGCATTGCATGGAGAACATAAAATCAGCACAAGCTGTAACCTTCTCACTGAGTCAGTGGTCTCTGAATCAGGCATAGATAGCCTCACTAGAAGTCATCTTAACTAATCTGTGAGTTAATTATTTCCTTATGGATATTTGTGGAAAGAACAGGGGTTTTATTTGTATTCAATCTGTGTAGAATTTTTCTCTGCTTCTTTCCCAAAGTGTTCTATTTTTGAGGTTGTGGTTTCCAAAAAACTTGACCCAAGGGACCCATGAATGGATATTTGAGTAGCACACAGTTACAAACAACTATTACAACAGTTGGCTTTAGTGTGAGGTAACCTTAGTGCACTGTTAAGGTTCACCACACACCATATCCCCTTGGGTTCTGAGTTAGATGGGCCAATGATGGTATAAGGCAGCTTTAGATGTTCACATAATGCTGGGGGCATATTGGGTGTCTTGGGAGGCGGAAGAGGTGAGGGTAAGATCAAGGGAGAGGGAAAGTCTATGGAAGTTTTTTACTTTGACCATGCATTGTAGACCATGCTTTCTGGGTTGTCTTGGGGAAGGATTACAAATAGGTAAAAACCATACCAGCCCTGACCTGGGTAAGCCCAGGCTAGACTGATCTTGTCAGATCTCAGAAGCTAAGCAGGGTTAGTACTTGGATGGGAGGACAGTCTTTAAATTGATTCAGCCATATAAATATTTGCTACTTAAGAAGTTATTTTGTCATTTTACTTTGAAAATGTAGTAAGGTTGCAGTACTTTTGTGGTTTAGAAAGCAAGCATCATATCCATAGCAGGTGTTATTGAGACCACCAGTGCTACAAGAGGCCAGAACCTAGCATCAGCTTTTTGTGAGCAATTCTTTGGCTCCTGGGAAACAGAAGAGGAAAACTTCTGCAGCTAGTGTTTCATGTTTTGGGGGCATCAGTTTTGCTTACATCTCTCTAGTTGTTAAGCAGATGGAAAGCTGAATAACACTTAGTTCTTCCCTCAGTTATGAAACTACATCCAGCGAAGATTCAAGTTGTGATGAAAGCTCATCAGAAGAAAATTCCAACAGTGAACCTGAGAGGAAGTATGGCAGTGAAGAGCAGAGATGGGGGGAAGGAGGCAATAGAAGTGGACAAACAGCACCTGGATCTTCCCAGCACAAGAGAGAAGTTTCTGATTCAGAAGAACTAGAGAGCACTAAAAGAGAAAGCACACAGCACAAGACAGAGAGGTAATAAGAACTGGGATGGCAAGCCAAGACTTTGTATGAACATGTACAGCTATCATAGTCAGTCAGTAGCAATTACTTTTACAGGTTATACTGAAAGGCTTCTATTGCCAGATGTTTTAATATACATTGAGGTAAACAATAACAATATAGATTCGTGGTGGGGTTTTTTAATATGTACCTGTTTGTGGTGTTTTAGCGAGGCTCTCGGATTGTAACACTGCAAAAAACAAACACTGCATTCCAGATATCTTTTTTGGACAGCTACATTATACCAGACAGAACTGGCAGTAAACATGATTTAGGGGGGGTAATGTATGGCCTTTGGGTAACAAGGGCTTGCCAGCTGCAAAGGCATTGCCACCGTGTTGTAACTCACTGGTGGAGAAGTCATTTTTGTGGGGGTGGGTGACATTTTTTCTGACTGACTTTTTTTATGAGCTAGATGTGACCTATGAGCCATACCCTTAACAAAATGAATACATAGCAGAAAGAACAGCAGTAAGCTAAGGCAGAGTTAAACATACTACTTAATTGCGTTTTAAAAAATTGTATTGCTTTGTGGCCGGTGCTTTTAGAATATGCCCTTTATACGGAAGTATATTATCAATTAGTCTGTAGCCACCAGCAGTTATGCAATGTGAATATTTCTGAATGTGGATCTTCTCGCTGTTGTCAGTCAGGTGAGTCAAGAGAATTAAGGGTGCAGTAGAGGTGCACTGGGTTCTTCACTGTAAAGCGGTCTTCCCAATCCAAATGTACTAGATTTCTTTCTTACAGTGAATCCACAAATGTACTAGATTTCTTTCTTACAGTAAATCTACAAAGATTTGTTCAATTTCAGATTTAAACCCTCTGCTGATTTTCTGGAAGGATGTCAAATCTTGAGCAAAAACCTGTCAGAAATAAGGACCACCAAGGACAAATTATTGGTACTATTTACAGTTGCATGTTAACTGGTTCTCTCTTTAAGCTTAAGAAACTAATCCTATCTCAGTTAATATTGCTCTTAGACATGCTTTAGAATTCTTCTTCAAAATCTAAGATCAATTACACTTTTATCTAGACCTCTGGGTGACGTATATTGTTCTCCTTTCCTCCATTTTATTCTCACAACTTCCTCCATTAACCTGAGAGAGTATGTGTGGCCCAAAGTCATTCCCTATGCTTAGGAAGACTAGTTAGTTCAGAGGCAGCTCATGAGGTAGCTTGCAGGGAGAAGTACAGCTACCACCACTGAATGCCACAGTAGAAGAAGGGGATCTGGTGCCTTTACTAAAGGGCACCAAGAGGTGGTCTGTGTGCAGAGCTACTATGTGGATGGATAGCTGAAACTAGCGATATGATCATCTGTATCCATTTTAGGTACTATTGTTCTGTTTGGCAGTTATGGGCTTGTATAGTCCCATGGGAGTGGCCTCTCACTGGCTCCTACTGCCCTTCAGGAAAGACACCACATCCATGTCCTCATTTGGCATTACTCAGTGAACCAACCACATCAGCTTCCTTTGAGTTTGTTCCTCATAACTCTCTACCCTTTCAGTAACTATTGAAAGGATGCTGTGCTGGACTACTACTGTAGCAACAGTCTCAGTACAATACTGAGCATGTGTATATGTGTGTTTATCACTTAAGTTGATGTTGGAGTTATCATTTTGAGAAATAGGCATCACACATACGATCAAATACTACAGACAATCATGTTACCCCATGTCACCTCAGACACAGTGGAGGCAGTTCACACATGGGATAGTGAAGTGCCCTGAGGGGCTGGACAATTGGAGAGCTTGCTCAGCGCTTATATGGTAGTTGGAAAGGACAGTGGTTTTGGGGGGGGGAGTCAAAAGCACAAAAACATTATTAAACTACTTTAGAAGATTCTCATTGTTGGTCTTTGTAGAAGCATGTTTTAAGCACCATCTGCCAGGAGTGGTTCCGAATCTCAAGCAGGAAATCCTCCAGCCCTGAAACTGTTGCAGCCTATCTTCAAGAAGTTGAGGCCATTCATCCACAGTTACAGAATATAATTGTAAACTTAGCAGATGGGAATGGAAATACAGCACTTCATTACAGTGTTTCTCATTCCAACTTCCAAATTGTGAAGCTTCTTTTAGAAACAGGTAAGAATTGTTTGGGGAGGCATTTTTTTGAGAACTCAAAATTAATTCCATTTGCTGTGTTTTTAGTGCTCTCTTTGCCATTGCTTTTCATTTCTGCTGCCCAACCCAGTTCTTTCTTTTGCCTTGATTTCTGCAGTCGTCTCTCTGGCCTTCCTTCATTATACACTCTGTTCAACATTGCATTCTTCTTGCCAGCTGCACATAGACCACAACCAGGGCTTATTTCACCTCTTTCTGCTACTGTCTGCACTACTCCTCATTGAATCCAACCATACCATCCTTACTTTTACCATCCAACACTGCCATTTTGGTGTCTCCTCACTATACTGTGTCTGAGGGCCAGTTCATACAACCAAACAACTTTATGTTGGAATTTTTAAATCCAATTGCATGAACAGTATAAGTAGCAAAAAACTCAGTTGTGGATATCCCTGAGTTTTTGGAGGTGTACATCTCTTAGTCAGAGTTTATGGTGTTCAGCAGCCAGCATGCATACAGACAATTGCCCTGGCAACACAGAGGATAAACTGGCCCACAAGTATAGACCAGGCTGAAAATATGCTCATGCAGTATTCACATTAGGAATACCTACACTGAATTTTATGACATAGGCCTTTAAGACTGTAATAGTAGACTAGAACCCTGCCCGGAAAACTGCATTGTAAATGACTGAACTGTTAGGTCAGATGTGAAGGAGTAAAACATTCTGCTAAGATTTTATCCAGTAAACATGCATGTGCTTTCCATCAAGAAGAAAGACATTCTTTGACGTCCTTGTTGGCATGACAACCTATAAAATGTTAGAAAAATGGCATATTATCATATGTGTCTATAAACCAATTGTTGCACTACAACTTCCAAGCTGCCCCAGAAGATTGAAACAAGGCTGTTTTGTTCTCTTAGTAAATGCCTGCAGGCAACTGTGCTCAAAGCTGCACATTGAATTTAAATACTAACTCATTTTAAGCCTAAGAAGGAAGTAAAATAATAGCATTCTCTGGAGTGCTGCAATGATGCAAACCATAAGCACCCTGTAATATCTCTGCTCGCACTCACAGCAGTTCTCAAGGGTCCCAAGAAGAGGTCTTTCACAATGCTGCTACTTGGGTTTTTGTTTAGAGAAGCTTAAGAATGAGTCTGGAACTTCATACATACAAAGTATATGCTCTACCAGGGAACTATTTTCTTTCAGTGTTTCCTCTGCTTTGTTTCCTCATTTTCTTTTGCACTCCTTCCTTTTGTGTGACCACCTCTGTCTTCAAAATGATTTTGCCTATATGTGATGCAAGAGAACATAAGAAGAACCCTGCTGTATCAGACCAGTGGTCCATCTAGTCCAATATCATTTATTACACAGTGGCTAACCAGTTACTTTGGCATGCCGACGACAGTGCATAGAGGCCAGGGCCTTCCATTTATGTTGTCTCCTAGCACTGGCATTCAGAAGTGTACTGCGTCTGATCATGGAGGTTCCCATTAGTCATGATGGTTAGTAGTCATTGATGGACCTATCCCCCATGAATGTGCCTAATCCCCCTTTAAAGCCATCTGTGACTATGGCTATCACTATGTCCTCTACCAGCAAATTCCACATGTTAATCACTCGCTTTTGTTCATCCTGACTATACTCTCCACTAACTTCATTAGATGTCTCCAATATTTTGGGAGAGGGAGCAAGAAGTTGTCTCTGTCCACTCTCTCTACCTGTGCATAGTTTTATAATTCCCTACAATGTCCCTCCCACGCATCTCTTTTCTAAACTGAAAAGTCCCAGACTCATCAGCCTTTCCTCATAGGAAAGGTGCTCCAACCCTTGAATCAACTTGGCTGCCCCCTTTTGTACATTCGCCAGCTTTGCAATATCCTTTTTGTGAGATGATGACTAGAACTACACATAGTATTCCAAATGAGCTATGTTTCAAACTAAGCCAGACACAATGTGACTTCCCCTTCTTTCTGTGAAGTAAGGGAGCATATGTTCCTACTTCTATTTCTAGTAATGTATCCATATAGCGACATAGGATGCATACTGAATTTCCTCTAGACAAGCTATTTGAAATGTGCCTGCTTTTAGATGGCAGGCCATAACCTTTTTACCTAGGCTTTTAACGAAAGCCCAGGGGTCATTTCCTGCGGGAGCGCACAGGAGCAGAGCTCCAGCAGTAAGGAGGCCAGGAGGCAGGCACATGCAACAAGCCCCGCCCCCTGCTCCCAGCAGCCCTCAGTTGGGCCACGAGGAGCAAGAAGCAGCCAGGTAAGTTGCAGAGCCCCCCCCCCGGCCCGCCTTCAGGTACA
>NW_015168657.1:396076-411092 GCF_001447785.1 Gekko japonicus
GCCTACTACCATCACGAGACGAGCCTGTTATCTTCTTCAGGGAAAAAAACTGAGGCAAAATAGGCATTGAGCCTTTCTTCTGTCTCTCAGTCCTCTGTCAGAGTTTCTCCATTTTCACCCAGCAGTGGGCCCATCACCGCTTTTATCTTGCATTTGTTCCTCACATATCTGAAGATTTTCTTGCTGTAGTGAGCCTCCCTAGCCAGCTTTAGCTCACTGTGAGCTTTGTCCTCTCTGATGGCTGACTTACAGTGCCTAGCAACCTGCAGATACTCTTCTTTAGCAGTATGTCTTCACCTCCATTTCTTGAACATTTCCTTTTTCTCCCTTAGCACATCACAGAGTTCTCTGTTCATCCACATTGGCTTTTTTTTAACCCCCTACCATGTTTCCTTCTTGTTGGAATAGCGATGGCTTGAGCTTGCAAGAGCTCTTGTTTTAGGAGAGCCTACCCTTCACTTGCTTCTTTCCTTTCCAGCAGTCTTGCCCATGTAATGATCCTCATCATACCTCTAAGTTTATTAAAGTCTGCTCTACTGAAATCTAACATACATGTATGGCTATGAACTTCCTTGGTCCCCCACAGCAAAAGGAATTCTAACAGGACATGGTCCCTTCACCCTAAGGTCCCCACCAGCTTCACCCCATCAACCATCTCTTGCCTCTTGGTCAATATTAAGTCGAGTATGGCTAAGCCCCTTGTAGCTTCCTCCACCATTTGATGAAGGAAGTTGTCAGCCAGACAGGTCAGGAACATTTGTGACTGTGGACGCTTTGCAGAATTTGTCTCCCAGCACACATCAAGGAAGTTGAAGTCACCCATAACTACCAGGTCATGTTGTTTGGAGGGCAGCATCTACCTCTTCATCCTGGTCTGTAGCAGACTCCAACCACAATACTGTTTGTCCTTCCTTCCCTGATCCTCACCTAGATACTTTCCACTGAGTTGTCACCTTCCTTTTCCAGTATTTCCTTAAAAAATTTTTTTTTTGCTTTATTACTACAAAACTACAGAAACTACAAAGGGAAAGGGACATAAGGGATACTATAACACTAACCAATAACATATAAAGATAAGGCAAGGATCATCATGCCTACAAGATTCATAATAGTCGTTTCTACCATTATTGATATAAAACAAAAGAAAAGAGTACAGGAACATAACTGGCTGACCTATTTTAAGATTAATAAAGCTAAAACAAGCGCATTTAGCCAAATTGAGTACATGATAGTTTCAAATACAAAATAACCTTTCAGAATTTCATTATATGCATTAATTATCTCCTGTGTTTATTCTTATCATATTACAGTTGGACTTTAAGAGTTTTAGGAGCTGCTTCTCCTTCTCCAGAGCCAGATTTTTCAGAGGAACTGTCAGGAATAGATATGCTGTCTTCAGACTCATGATCTCTCTTTTCTGCTTGTATACTGTCCTCTGTTTTTCCTTTATCCTTAGATGCTGTTTGTTGCTGTTCCAAGAATACCTTTGCTTTTTGGGCAGAGTCAATCTTCTCTTTTTTGTCATTATAGTTGAAAATAAGGCCTTCTGGAAATGTCCATCTGAAGGGAATGGAATGGTTATGTAAAAATGATGTTAGGTTTTTATACTGTCATCTTCTCTTTCGTATCTCAAATGGAATATCTTTTAAGATCTTCGCTTCTTCGCCTTTGATTTTCAGGGATTTCCCATTTGTCGCTTTCAAAATGACATCTCTGGTAGATCTTTTGGAGAATTTAACAAATATTTCACCAGGCAGGGTTTTTTAAATATAAAATCTGGATAAGTTCAATAAACCATATCCATGTCGCTTTGTAGAAAATCCACTTTAAGATCTGTCACTGGTGCCAATGCTTCGCTTAATAACTCCTTTAAATTTTCCCCTTTCTGTTCTGGGATACCTTGAAATCGTAGGACATATAATGATTTCTCCATTTGAAGCTGTAACAATGGCTCAGTTTCTCCACTTCACCACTTGTTTAGCTTATGGGGATTTGCAAAGACTCACAGTTCATTCCAGCAATTTTTCAAAAAGTAGAAAGGACAACATATCACTAGATCACTTGCCCGCCTCATCCGGCATGCGCCTCTGCTCTCCATATTGGTCTCGCAGCGGCGGGACCTATCAGGGTAAAGAGGAGCCTCAATTCCTCGGCCGTCGCCTTGGAAGAGGCACCTCTCACACCCCAGGCAAGAGACCCCTACAAGGCCTCTAGGGGGGCTCAGAACCGTCCGAGTCCCCACCCATCCACCACGATTTCAGGGTGCTCACATCGGAGCTCGATGGAGCGCACCCATCCAGTGAGTCACTGAAACTGGAACCTCTTCCAGTATTTCCTGACAAACAAACCCACACCTCAGATACAGTGCCACTCCGCCTCCTATTCCAACCTTTTCAATTTTTCTCATATCATCCACTATTACATTCCAGTCCTGGGAATCATTCCACCAAGTCTCTGTAATGCCTACTAAATCATATCCCTCTGTCTGCATTAGAAGCTCAAGCTCTTCCTTCTTATTGCTTATGCTTTGGGCATTGGTAAATAGACACCTGAAACCACGCACCTTTGGGTCCATTAGATCCATTCCTCCCAGCTGGGCCTCTATTGTTTGTTCTCCATTTAAATCCTTATTTTGGTCATCTCCTTCCCTTTGTGGTGTCAGTTTAAAGCTCTCTTGATTAATTTCTCCAGGTTTCTGCCAAACACATTCTTCCATGACCTTGACAGGTAAAGTCCATCGCATGCTAGTAGGTTGTCATCCAGAAAACCTAGTCTGTGCTCCCAGAATCCAAATTGCTCCTGCTTGCACCACCAACACAGCCAGTGGTTCACCTCCATTATCATCTGTTCCCATCGTATTCCCCTTCCTATGACAGGAAGGATCGAAGAGAACACCACCTGTGCCCCTATTCCCTTCAGCTTCCTCCCAAGAGCTTCATTTGTTGTTGTTCAGTTGCACAGTTGAGTCCGACTCTTCACAACCCCATGGACCACATTATGCCAGCCCCTCCTGTCTTCCGCCATCCTCCAGAGTTTGCTTAATTTCATGTTTGTTGCATCGATAACACTGTCTAACCATCTCATCCTTTGCCGTCCCCTTCTTCTTTTACCTTCAGTCTTTCCCAGCATCAGGGTCTTCTCCAGTGAGTGCTCCCTTTTCATTTGGTGGCCAAAGTATTTGAGCTTCAGCTTCAGTATCTGGCCTTCCAGGGAACAGTTAGGGTTGATTTCTTTTAGGATTGACTGATTTGATCCAAGGGACTCTCAAGAGTCTTCTCCAGCACCATACTCCAAAAGAATCTATTCTTCAGTGCTCAGCCTTCCTTCTGGTCCAACTCTCGCAGCCATACATTGCTACTGGGAATACCATTGCTTTGACCATACGGACTTTGGTTGGCAGGGTGATGTCTCTGCTTTTTATTATGCTGTCTAGGTTTGCCATAGCTTTCCTCCCAAGGAGCAGTTGTCTCTTAATTTCATGGCTGCAGTCACCTTCTGCAGTGATCTTGGATCCCAGGAATGTGAATTCTGTCACTGCTTCCATGACTTCCCCTTCTATTTGCCAAGGAGTGATGGGGCCGGATGCCATGATCTTCATTTTTTTGATGCTGAGTATCAAGCCAACTTTTCTTCCAGTGCTATTTCTTCATATCTCCCTGTCCTCCTCCCTCTGTCTGCCTTGTGTTTTTGATACTTCCGCTGGAAGTGTTTCCATCTCTGCCATTTCTGCTTCTATCACAAGGGCCTGGAATCCATTCCTTAGCTCTAATGGCACTGAGTGCTGTCATGCTCAATGCCCTTGGGGTTGTGCTGTAGTGCTCTGAGGAGTCTCGTTAGGGTAGTCAATCACGCTGTTGTCCCTTTGACTGGTCTCTCCTTCCATATGCAGGAAATCAAGGCTTCTGTTAATGAACTCCTCCTCTTCCTTGAACTCATGGAGAGTAGTAATCCTTTCCTCCAGGGCCTGAACCTTCTCCTCTGAGAGTACTATCAACTTACACTTTTGACAAGTGTAGTCCGTTTTATGGCTTTTTAAAATGCTCCTGATTTGTTTTCAATGGTTTGTTTTGTTTTTATATCAATAATTTATGATGATTTTATTGTATTGTTCTTACTTGTAAGCTACCTCAAGCAGATTTCTGGAGAGGCAGCATACACATTCCATAAATAAATAAATGAAAAATGAAAATATTGCTTCTCTTGTTTTGTGCTTCTCTAACTGCCATTAGATTTATACATATGGAAGATATGTATTTTTAGGTGTTTGTGATGTAGACCATCAGAATAAAGCTGGGTATACGGCAGTAATGATCACACCATTAGCATCAGCAGAGACTGATGAAGAGATGGAGGTAGTCACAAAGCTGTTGAAAGAAGGCAATGTTAACATAAGAGCAAGTCAGGTACGTTAAAGTTATTTGTTTTGTAGTTGTTTATTCTGTATTTATTATCACTTTAGTGGTAAATTAATCACTTTAAGTTGAATCCCCTGTGTTAACGGAGGAAACTTCCTCTGAGGGAACAGTTCTATCTCCATTGAAGTAAGGTTCTATCCACCAAAGAATGATTCCTCGCTTAGCAGAAAGGAACAGTTACATCCAACTGTATATTTTTATTTTACAAAGCTGAAACTGGTTGGTAAGCCTGAGGTCCTGGAGGGTTTTGCACTCCCCATGTTTGATGGGGTACTGCTGTCTCTCAGCTAGGAGTCTAGGAGTTATGCTGGGTCCTGCATTGTTCTTAGAGAAACAGATTACCTTGGTGCAAAAACTGCCTTTTCCCATTTCCACTTAGTAGGAAGATGGCTCCCTACTTGGACTTACCCAGTCTAGACACATTAATTCATGCCACAGTAATCTTGAAGTTGGACTGTCGTCATGTATTCTAACTGGGCCTGCCCTTGAAGACAATTTGGCAAACTCCGTCTGATGCATAATGTGGCAGCTTGATCCCTGTAAAGTATGGTTGCCAGGTCTTTGGCTCTCACCGACAGGGGGTAGAAGGGAGTTTTCTGGGAGTGGGGACGGTGGGGTGACGTCACCACATGCCCTGTCCCCAATTTGATGACATCACACAAAAGTGACACCATCATGCCAAGGACGTGGCACGGTGGGCAAAATTCTATAATTGGGGATGTTGTGCCAGATCGTGGCTGTTAGGGGCGGGGCTTCCCAGCTGGCTGGGAGTGAGCAGGACCCTGCAAAATTGGGGCATCCCCCGCTCCCACCTGGGGGCTGGCAACCCTAATGTAAAGTCCTTTGTGGCCTTGGACCCTCACATCTATGAGGCCACCACTGCCAGTATGCTCCTTTGTGGCAATTCTGTTCTGGAGATGAAGGCCTGTTGAAGATACTTTCTTGCAGGCTTGTGAAGATAGCTGCTGCCTGCCCCAGAGCATTTTCTATAGCAGCTGCTACCTTGTGTAGTGATGTAGACTGCAAATTCTATTTGTTCAGACAGACTCCATCATAAATTTGGTTTGGTTTTTGGGCTTGAGGCAAAGTGTTGTTTTATTATTTTTAATTAATGTCATAACCCAACTTGAGTCACTTGTTGGGAGAAAGGCAGGTTTAAAATGCTGTAATTTTATTTTTCATATGTCAATGACAACATCCCTCAAAAGGGCTTTTATATAATCTGAACAGAGATAATAAGAAATGAGACACAATGGAGTATTATATATTTGCTTGTTATTGTCATTTCTAGGGTGGCCAGACTGCTTTAATTTTGGGTGTGAGTCATGATAGAGAAGATATGATAAAAGCTCTGTTGTCATGTGGTGCTGATGTAAACCTTCAGGATGACTCTGGATTGTCACCTCTAATGGTTGCTTGTCAGTATGGTAATGTTGAGATTGTGAAGCTTCTCTTGTTTCATCCAAGCTGTAATATTGAATTAACTGATAAGGTAAGAGAAATTCATTCATGTATCATGTGTAGTACAAAAACAGAACTTCCAGGCAATGTTAACCTTCCTGTCTACTCAGAATGTAATTCAAGATGGAATCTGGGGGCTACAGTGTTAAATTTTGTTGTGGATTTAAAGACAACCTTACAGAAATCCCCTTCAATTCAAAAAAATATATTCTTGACTTGACAGTCAATCTGCTTGAAAGGATTCAGTGTAGCTTGTTTTGCTCACAGTCACATCATATGTATGTGCATTCATAAGAATAAAGTTACTATGATGTAGTGCATCTGTAGCAAAAAAAACCTAGCATAAAAATGGCACTAAAGATTTAGGCAATCACTATGGCCTACAAAACTCATGTTACAACAAAGACTGTGTCTGAAGTTCTTTCAGTAGCTCAGGCACTGGTGGAGGGTGGTGCAGAGATCCTGTGTCTCAAGGCAACATATGATACATAAATATTAGTATTTATTATTAGCATTATATTAGACTTTATCAATCATACATTAAAATCAGCAAAACTATCTTTCTTGTCCTTATGGTTTCTTTACATTCAGAGGCTTTGGCTAGGATCCAGCTAAATATATGTTGGCATTTTGCGCTCCAGTGGGAGAGGCAGGAAAGTCACATGGAAACATTTAGTCTGTGGAATAGGGCAGGGTATAAATTTAATAACAACAGCAACAATAACAGACAAGCATTTAAGTCTTTGGAGCGAACCAGTACTCCAGAAAGTCTGTGGCCAGGCATGTTCCATCCACTCGACCATTCAGACTTTGACTTTGTATATTATATGGCTGTGACCGATTTCACACAAGAGCTGTGGCGCAGTTGTGCCTCCCTTTGCCCCGCTTCTATTGGTCAATTTCCCACTCGAAGCCACGCGGCCGTATTTTGACCAGTGGTTTCACCCGATTTTCCCCGCGGTTTTGTGATCTTAAAAAACCAGGACCATGAAAACGTGGGGGAAATTGGGCGAAGCCGCGGGTCAAAATGCAGCTGCGTGGCTTCGAGTGGGAAATTGACCAATAGAAGCAGAGCAAATTGTGCCACAACTCTTGTGTGAAATGGTGTGAGATTATTTTCTTTATTTCCAAAGATTAGGGATTTGGAACTTTTAGGATTGTTAGCCTTCCAGCTGGGATGGAGAATTCCCCACCCCCACTTCTCATTTCAGTGGCTGTCAGGCCAGCGGCATGATTTCACTTCTGGGTAAAATCTAGAAGTAATGTCAGTCCTGTCTAGGAATCCCAGACTGGTACACCAGGAAATTCCCGTACTGACATCACATTGTCCCCCTGTCCCCACCCATGGTATCCTGGCAATCCTACCAGTTTTAACCACGTGAAAAATATTCAAGTACATTAAATACACAGCTATCTCTTTTCATAGTTAATTTTATACTGTGAAATAAGGTTTACTTGTGGTGGCTAGAAATTAGAAAAAATGCCATAACTAATGAAACCCAGCAGAGTCATATCAGACTCTGGGTGATTTCTCACGAGAGCTGCCTCGCAGCACAGCGCCGTTTGCCTCGACACAAACGTGTCAATTTCACACCCGAAGCTCCGGGGCTGCATTTTGACTCAGGGCTTCGCCCGATTTCCTCCGCAGTTTCGTGATCCTGGTTTTTGAGGATCATGAAACTGCGGAGGAAATCAGGCGAAGCCCCGAGTCAAATGCAACCCCGGAGCTTAGGGTGTGAAATTGACACGATTGAGTCGAGGCAAACGGCGCTGTGCTGTGAGGCAGCTCTCGTGAGAAATCACCCTCTGTCTCAAAGTCAGATTTTCAATTAGAAATTAGAATTTTCAAGCCAAGCAAGTCTGAGACAGGACCATGACTTGGATTGTGGCTTTAATTGCGTGTATACTGCTGGAGACCATCTGCATCTCCTTTAATAAAGGGTTTGTATTTATTCTACATGAAATAAAGGGCCTGTTTTATTAATGAGTAATCTACTCTGCTGTACCAGCAGAAGGATTTTAGCTTGTCATTATCTGTTCTGTGGATTGGTCAGCAAAAATGGGAAGTTAGTATAATGAAAATAAATTGTTTGTAATACTGTTTAGAATGGTGCCATTGAAACAGTCGTTAGTAATAACAAATTTTACCAAAAATAGGTGATCAATTTTCATGCTGATGTCCATTTTCTCTTTAAAGCGATAGTGGATTTATCTGTTCTAGGCAGATACCTTGTTGTAAATATGCTAGTTTTTCACCCCACTTAGCTAAAGTAGAGTATGCAGCGTTATTTATTCTGGTGACAGTCTCAGAAAGGTAGAGAAACAAGGATGGCTGGCATAATACTAATCTCCTTCTCTCATTTTGTTTTCATGTAGGCTGGTAATTCTGCATTGTCCATCGCTTTGAAATCTGCCCACGTAGAAATTGCAGAGTTCCTCCAGGCCCACATATAGCTCAGCCAGTCTCTGAATACATAAAGGGAAATGGGAAATTATATGTGTCGGAATGAGGAATTGATAACAAAAGACTTATTCATTTAGCCAACACTGTAACCAGTTTATATGCCAATGATCGTAGCTGATAAATGCTGATTTCTCTACTTATTGAAAGGAGGAACTATGTCAGCTATTTGCATACATTCTTATTAGTTGAGTCACTCTTAAGCCTGCTTTAACGGTTGTAACCTATGCACAGTGGCACAAATAACCCCAATTTGCTAGATTGTTGCATTGCCTTTTATTAACAGAAATTGTATTTTCAGAACTCAAGTTGGCTAGTCTCTTATTAAGCTGGTAGCTTCTTCAGGCTTATTTTATGACTTGCTAAACTGCTTAACCTTTGATAAGGACACTGAAGCAACTCATTTGTCTCCAGGCAGTAGTTCTGTGCTTTCCAGGAGTGGTGGCAAAGCATTCATCAAGTATGCAATGTTATATATTAAAGGGTAAGTGCTTTCAGTTATGACAACACAAACCAAAGTTGTTCCAGGTTCAGTGGAGACATACATAACAGCAGCTATTATGATATTTAAAGTATCCTCACAGGTATGATGCTATCAGTCTGCACCAACTACCCAGGGTCTACCTGGTAAAGAAGGCAGAGCTCAATAGATCTGTCTCCATGCCAGTTAAACGATGTCTTGATTCCCTTATTTTCTGCCTGGACCTCCCATTGGATCCTAAACTCCCATTGGTTGTTGTGTAAGGGTCTCAGAAATTACCAACCCTACCAAAGCAGAGCACATGTCTTTATCAGGGTCTAGGGACAACTACCAGTGCAGTACCACTGATGACTACTACTGTGTTAAGGCAATGGTTAGGCCTTAATCTCAATAGTGCCCCTGAAGTATTAACTAGTACCAGTTGCACTGATACCCTTGTGCCACAGGACCTAGCTACATGTTACAAAAGAGTTCTGTCCTCTCTACATCTCCACTCTTCCTGCCAACATCTACTTTTATGCAATAAATACCTCATATACATTGTGTAAAATTAGACATGATCAGGAAGAAAGAACACATTTATTGTAAAGTCTAGTTTGTCCCTGAAGCTGGATACTTTGGCAGTGAGTACCACATCAGTGGAATAAGCTATGAATACTGATCTTTCTTTTACACTTAAAGTCCAGCATATATTCCTGATACCATATCATGTTTCCAGTTTGGCTATAAGCACAATAATAAAGCAATACTAAAATTTGTTTTTTGTAACTTTAGATAATAGAGTCATTTGTTTTACAAAGCATGTCTCAACTGACTTGTAAATTGTATTGTGATATTTATTACTATTGATTTTTAAGTACCAGCAGGCAGTGATTATTCAACATATAGCAACAAATACCAGTTGAACTCACTATATACAAATATTGTATTTGTATTTGGCTTATATGACTCAGATGTAAGAATGCAAAGGTAATTGTTTAGGAATATTCAAACATACATGAGTTAGTTTCTATATTTCGAGACAGCAAGACCTTTCCCCCCATCTACACAGAAGTACCATATATATGACTTTCTTATGTTTCTAATTGAATTTAAATCAGCTAACCAAGAGGAAGCTTTGAAATATCTCTTACTGAAAGGTCAGGTACAATTACGATATATTGTACTTAAGAAAAATAACCCTGAATATAACGAACAAAAAACTTGGTCATAAATATTCCGAGGATTACTATTGTTTGAAATATTCTCATAATTATGTTCTGAAGGGCTATTTCTGATTATGGCTTTATGTGGAAGGTGCCTTTTGGGCAAACATCTGTTCTCTGGTTGGAAATCCCTAACTTGTTAGATTGAAATCTGTTGTAATAATTCAGCTTGCCATATTGTTCTGTTTACTGAGAAACCTTCCACCCACAGGGTAGTCAGAGTTCTTCCGTGGGTTCTGGCAGCCTTCCAGGACTCGCTACAATGCATACAAAAGGCAAATCTTTTTTGAATTTTCATTGTTCAGCCACTATTAATTACAAATGCACATGCCATAATCCGAAGAACTGAGAAATCAGTTATTTCCTTCACTGAATCTTTTGTTTCTCCATTGAAAAAAATCAACAGCAGCAGTGTGGCAGACATCTCCATCAAGCAACCCATCCGAGGGGAGAATGGGAACATGGGAGCAGTAGTACAGTGATGGGCAAGCCCATAGGGCAAGCTCACAACAGACATAGCTGGCTAGTCACCTTGGAGGTGGTGAGGGGCAAGGGCGTGCCCTTGGGACTGTGGGGATTTAAGGCAATTAATGGGTGGCTAATTACTGAAGGCAGGAGCAGCTTCTGGGGAGGGATTTAAAGGAGGTTATGTGCAGGAGCTGTGAGCTGGAGTCAGAGATGAGATCTAGCAGGCTTGGGAGAGTGTAGAGTAGTGGCCATGCTACCATGCTGTCAGAGAATGGGAGTGAGAAAACTGCCCCAGGTGTGAGACTGGAGGATGCATGGAAGACCAATGAGCCTGAATATAAGGTACTGAATAAACCTCTCTGCACCTCCTGCCTCTTCTTGGGACAATGGAGTCATGTCCCCACCCTAGCCTGTTGAAGGTGCTAGGCGTGTGCATTTGGCTATATCTGAGCCGCAAAAATAGCTGAAATATACCTTATTGGTATTTTCCTGCTATTCTTTCCACTGGATATAGATCTGGGTATTTTTTTGGCTATTGCTGGATATAGATTTGGGTATTTTTTGGCTATCCAAAATAGCCAGCCCCCCAAAATCCCAAAAATATTTGGGATTTTTCAGGACCTCCAGATAGCTGAGGTTAAAGGGCGTTTAAAGGCATTGCAGTCCCTTTAAATGCCTTCTGCATGAATTTGGTGCTTGGAGAAGTTTTTAAAGGGACCATGAGCCCTTTAAATGCCTTTGGAGTTCACCCACGGCTTGGAGAAGGCATTTAACGGAACTGAGATGCCTCCCCCCTCCACTGAAACTAATGGAGAATGAGGGCACTTTCTTTGGGGGCCCATAGAATTGGCCCCCCTGGTCCAGTCATTGTAAAACTTGGGGGTGTTGAGAAGGGCCCTGAAAACTGTCCCCAGAACCTGAGATACCCGCAGATCAATTCCCCATTATTCTCTACAGGGACCATTGACTATAATTGTCCCCATAATGCATAATGAAGGCTAAAAAATTGGGATTTCTGAAAAATCCCAAATCTGAATTCCTTACCGGTACTGCGATTTCAGAATATCAGAAAATGCAAATATTTTTGGGTTCAATATACCTGAACCCCCAAAAATACCATTTTTTTGCATACCTCTGGAAGGAACCCATGCTGCCTGCCTCTCACATCAGCCCAGACGTGATGACTGAGCCCACAGGCAGCCTCTTCATGGTTAGTAAAGCTATCATTCACTTTTATTATAATGAACTTGACATATTAGGTATATTCTTTGTGGCTCTTTCTCAGATTTGGTCATTGAACCAAATACTTGAACCTAATCTGTTTTGGTTACATTTATGTTAGGCCATTCTTGCTTCATTTGGGGGCTATATTTGTGGTGACTGTTGAACAACATTTTGCAATGACCTATGGTTCTTACAGATCCATTGACTTGAAACAGTAGCCTTCTGTGGCTTATGGCAAGTCACTGTTAACAGGCAAGTTTCAGAAAGTGTGATGAGGCCTGGGGCACTACTTCTAAAAAAAAGAAAAAAAGAAAAAAAATGTCCCTCTGATCTTGTACATGCTTCTTTAGAACACACTTTAAAAAGGTCTCACAAATGTGGCCATAGCAAACACAGGGTTCCCTACTATCATGGTTTCTGACTACCTTGTAATAGGAAGGCAATCCCTCTGACATAAGGAGCTACCATAAATCTCACTGAAACCAGTCTCTTTCTCACACTGTTGTTACTTAATCTTAAAAGGTATGTAACAACAGTCCAGGTCCCCAATCTTCAGGCAAACAGGCATTAATAGTATAAATTATGAAATAACTTCTCTCCACACCAATATCTTGAATGATCATATGCCAGAGCTTTTATTGATGGATTTTCCTTGTTTCTTCCCTTTCCAACACAGACTCTTTGACTTCAACAGCTGTATGACATTCTCACATATCATGCAGTTGTTAGCAGAGTTTTTGTCAGGAAAAAAGCAATAATTTTATCCCAGGGAGTGAAGTACTGCTAAATTTGAACAGTCACATGTAAGCAGGACAACTAAGGTTCAGATATAGACAGGGCTTTGAAATATTAAACTTGCATTCCTTCTGTATTGCTATGGTATAATGAACAGAAATTATCATTCACAGTAGCCTTACAGAAAAAGGACCTTTGTTGTAAGTTATAATTAAAATCAGTCTTATAAACTGGTTGACAGAGCCCCTATTTAAATGCTAACATATCTTTCATGATTTCATTGATGAGAAACTTTATAAAATGTTTAAACAATGTCAGGATTGATAAATGTAGTCACAAACTTTGAGAAGTAATCAATGAGTAGTACAGCTCTGTAAGGCTGAAACAAGCACAAAATCAATTTGAGAAAGTAGCTGAACTGTCACAATTAGCTTATGCATTATGCACTCTGAGGGGAAATAATGGTGACCAAAGCAAAGTGAAGGGATGTTTTAAAATTTTAAACTTCTTATTGAGGGTTCTTGTTAAAAATAAAACAGTGGGCTTCCATTAGTCGTTAAATTGCGACACTGAATTTGGACCAAAATAAAATGCTCCTGATAGAATGGTCTTTTACCTTTCCATCATTCTGGCCTTTCTCTTTCTCTTCTGCTTCCTTGTTCTACTTTTTCCCAGCTTTGTCTGCATTGGAGCTAAATCTACACAACATAGTTGTTTCAGCACTGAGTGTGGCACTAAGGTAGCCATTGATTCTGTTGTCCAGAGAAAAGTACATGGGGTTCTTCACTTTGCACCAAATATGAATTGCATAACTCCCATTTGTATGCAAGAACAAGAATGTCATGCCTTTCCCTGTTCTGAGGTCTTGAACTGAGCATTCCTTTCATTACTGTTCTCCAGGAAGGAAAACACCCTATGCCATCCTCAGGATTCAAGAGCTTCCTAAAGGAGACATCTTAAAAAGTATAAGCTTTAAATAACAGAAAGTCACTCTACCTCACATTTCACTATTAATATCAACACCCAGACTCTCAGTTGAATGCCATGTGGGATGGTCCACACACTCAAACAAAAGAGAAAGGATGAACTCACACAGGAACAAAAAACAGATCCACCCCCCTAAAAGATACGAATAAAATAAGGTGAGGAGGGAAGATAATACTGAATTCACTATAGAACACATAATAATCAAAATTATAAATGATAAAACATGTAACTCCAAATAACTAAAATATATTCAAAGTATATGCACTACAGTAAACAGATTGAAAACATAAAATTACAACTAAAATAAAATGCTGGGGAATTTAATAGTGAATTCACACAATATTTATTTACTTCATTTTACCCCATTTTTCTCCCCAAAGAGGACCAAAAATATGTCTCACCATTCCCCCCATCTCCATTTTATCCTCACAGAACCCTGTTAGGTAGGTTAGGCTGAGAGATAGTGACTGGCCCAAAGTCACCCAGCAAGCTTCCATGGGAGGGTAGAGACACAAACATGGGTCTCCCAAATCCTGATCCAACACTCTTAACCACTACATCATGACAATAACTTCCAATGGCATAGTGAAATTACATCGGAAAAACAGTTGATTGGTTAATTTCAGGTTACTCTTATTTATGGAAAGTGCATGATAATGGAGAAACAGCATCCAATTATTTTTTAAAATATTTCTGCCACATTTTCCTCCCTAGTAGGGACCCAAAGCTGCTTACAACATTGGTCTGACCTCCTACATAAATTGGTTGCAGACTCCTGAAGGAGTTTCTCTCCAGTCACTGAGAAAAGCACATTCAAATATGAATAGAAATACAGAGAATCCATATGATTTTATCTCTTCAAAAAGCTTCTATGACTCAACACAGGGGTTGAATCCTCATCTGCTGTGAAGATGACTCAACACAGGGGTTGAATCCTCACCTGCCTTGGCCCAGTGAAAGAACCTTGCTTTGGTGGAGGAAGGCTTGTTCCACCAGGGGAAAGCTTTCTTATGTAGCAAAAGAATGTCATAGGAGGACCCAACAGAAACTGCCATCCTTACACTCTTGAAGTTAACTAAAAAGCTAATCCTTACCAAATGTATAAAAAACAACATTCAGGACATAATGTTAAGAAAACTTCTACCAGAATAGTTCCCTAAAGGAAAGAATTGAAATCAAGTCTCAGTGTTCAATGTAAATTCTTAAAACCTTCATGTTGTAATAACAAGTTGGCCAAACCTGTCCTATCATAGGAATGTGCCCATATTTGCCACAGTTTTGGAAGCCTATATTCAGTAGTTGAAAGGTTATACTTCACAGATCAAAGGATCCTCTAATATTAAATTTAAATTTTTACTTTAGCATCATGAAATGTAACTTGTAAGCAGGGGTCATTTCGTAGAAAAAGAGCTGCAGGAGCTCATTAGCATAACTTATTAGCATACACCACACCCCCTGACATCACCAGAAGTGTGCACCAGCCCCTCTGACAGGCAGAAGCACCTGAGATCCATTCTTTCCCCCCTCTCCCTTCCCTTCGCCTCCAAGTCAGGCGAAGGAAAGGGGGGGGGAGGATCTC
>NW_015168657.1:412275-412390 GCF_001447785.1 Gekko japonicus
CCCCATTATATCCTATGGGCCCTTGAAGTCAATGGCGAAAACATAGGGTATATTCTGGGGGCTGGAGGAGAGGTGGTTGAAGGGAGAGGCTCCAAAATTTCAGGGTAGCTGCTGG
>NW_015168657.1:412591-423716 GCF_001447785.1 Gekko japonicus
TTCTACAGGCCCCCAAACAGTTTGCTCCCATCCCCTTTATTGTTCTCTATGTTGGGGAGAAATTTGCCTCTACGAGTCCAAGGCCACCACACCGGGGCTCAGGGAGGCAAGGGAACATTTTGCCCCTCCCCTCCCCCCCTGCGCGGGCATCACAGCTGCCACCGAGAACAGTGGCAGTGGCCATAACTTTTTAAAGAGCCCCTCCCGAGAGCTGGGGGAGCCAGAATGACCTCTCGGGTGTGATGTCCGAGCGGTATCACACACAAGATGTGGAAATGGCCCCTACAAGTGGAAGGCCACCACCCCGGGGCTCAGGGAGGCAAGGGAACATTTGGCCCGCCCCCCCACGCCAGCGTCGCAGCTGCCACCGAGAACAGCGGCGGCAGTCATAAGTTTTTAAAGAGCCCTGAAGGAGAGCTGGGGGAGCCAGAATGACCTCTTGTGCGAGAGGTGAAATTTGCCCCTACGAGTCCAAGGCCACCACCCCGGGGCTCAGGGAGGCAGGAGAACGTTTTACCTCGCCCACCCCCCGCGGGCATCGCAGTTGCTGCCGAGAACAGTGGTGGTGACCATAAGTTTTTAAGGAGCCCTGAAGGAGAGCTGGGGGAGCCAGAATGACCTCTCGCACAAGAGGTGGAATTTGCCCCTACGAGTCCAAGGCCACCACCCCGGTGCTCAGGGAGGCGGGAACATTTCGCCCCCCCCCCCCTGTCCCAACCGATGGCTGGGCTGGTGGGAGCAGGGGGTGGGCCTTATGTGCCCGCCCCCTGGGCTCCTGACTGGCGGAGTGGTGCTCCCGTGTGCTCCAGCAGGAACCGAGGCCTGCTTGTAAGTGAATATTATGTTTTGCCTACATAAAACTTTTGGATGTTATGGGATAGACCATATTCCTATTAGGGCAGTTAGTAAAAGGCTTTCTCTTTTAACATCTTGAAGATTTGTAAAATTGTATGTTTTGATTTCAAAGGTCTATAAATGCATTTATAATACCAGTAAAATTGACATAATCCTAACAACCCAGTCTTTAAATTGCTGGTTCTGTGTAAATAAAAGTAGAGGTCTCATATGATCTGATATTTTATCTAATATCCCAATAATAATAAATTATTTTCTTAGAGCCCTTTGTTAATGGCATGTATTCTAAATTACAAAATTACACTCCATTGTTATTCCTTGTGGTTTTTTAGGATCATGCCACATTTCCCCCTATATTTACAATTGACTGGACCCTATGAACCATGAGCACTTTAGTAAACCTTCTTCCTCTTTCCCCTTCCAACAGTCGCCTTCTGTGTCCCTGAAAAGGCATTGTGGGGCTCAGGTGAGTCCTGTCAGCAAAAATCCATTCAGTACAGGGAGCTGCAGCGAATATAGAAATATAAAATACACGTGGAGTCCTGCAAGAAACTTGTGGGATGGTTATCCCATTCCTCACACCTTTGCTTCCTCCCCTCTCCCTCTCACACTCTCTCTTCTGCCCCTCCTTTCTTAATCTCTCTCTCTCCCCTCCATGTAACTTCTCTCTTTCTGACTCGTTTTTCTGCCTCCCCACCTCATCACTCTTTCTCTCGCTTTCTGGCCCCCCACTCTATCACTCTCTCTTTCTGCCCTCATCACTCTCCCAGCCTCCTGCCTGCTTCGTCTCCCCCCCACCCACAGCAGCAGTGGCAGCACTCTGGGAATCACAATGGATCTCCCAGCAACAGCAATCAATTCACCTTAGGGCTGCCTGCTCCAGGTTAGGAAATTTCTGGAGATTTGGGGGTGGAGCCTTGGGACAGTGAGTATTGGGGAGGCAAGCAGCCTCAGCAGGGCTTTGGAGGGTGGACTCTGTGGCATTATACCCATCTGAGGCCTCTCCCTTCCCCAAACCCAGCCCTCCTCACAGTTCACTTCAAAACCTCTAGGAATTCCCCAGCCTGGCACTGAAAGGCCAAAATAGAACTGGAAAGGGGTTCTCCCCTCTCCCCCTCCTTTTACTGACAGAAACAGTTAGAAGCCTTCCCCCACCCCCAAACGTTCTAATCTCTCACCATTGATGTCTGCCGTTAGATCCCTGCAGAAGCCATTTCAAAAGGTATTGGGGGGGATTCAACCCTCCCTGAAGGGATTTTTTTTACTTTTTTGATTTTTCTGCAGACTTAGGGAGGCCCATGACTATGTAGGAAAAGCTGATGGGGGAGAGTGAGCCCTCTGTTGGCAGAAATAAGTATCCACATGGGGGGGGCAACTTGGCTATTAGATATAACAGATTCACTAAAAGACATACAAAAAGGAAAGATTTGCAGTTTTACAAATTAAGCTGTACCTTTTGAATGCAACAGCATGCCACCCAAAATTCAGTAAAAATAAGCAGTTATGTATATAAATATATAACATATAAAGTTTTCCATACACATCTGTGTGTGTCTGTATAAGCCAATCCCATCCACAATGGCTGGGTGATTTCTGCAGCTGTGTTTCATTTGGCAACAAGTTACTTGTCTGGGCATCCACGAAAAAAAATCTTGTTGATAAACAGTGTTCTATTTTTACACACACAAAATATGGTTACCTTATCTAACATGTAGGCTGGCATGATGGGTTCTTAAGATCTGGACCTGAAATCAATGCTCCCTCCAAGCTGTGGAGTTTTGTGAGCAGAAATTCTACTTTATGAGCTACTGGCATTAAAGTTGTGAGTAAGCAATTTGGCTGCTGCATAAATTAGTTGGCTCTGGAGGCATCCTTTCTGAGCTAAGACAAAAATGTGTGAGCTGGAGGCTAAAAAGCCGTGAGCTAGCTCACACTAACTCATCTTAGAGGGAACACTGCCAGGAATATCTGCTTTTTTCCTCCATTAACATTTTTTGGTGATATTTGCTTGATGAAGAGTTCCTATGAGCTCAAAGACTTGCACAATGTTTTGTGTCACTTGGGTGAGCCCCAGTACTACATGGATTTTGTTTACAAAGGTCAATATGTCAGTTTAGCTCAGTCAGGACAGATTTTTTTTTACCTTGAGGTCATTAAAAAAGGAGATAATTTTGCTTCTTATCAGCTGCTCTTTAAAAAGAATCCTCAAAAGTTTCTAAGTTGCACTCCTCCTCAGTTTTCCATGAACTGTCATGAGTAAAACCCCCCACATATATAAGTAAACTGTGAGCTGTTTCCCCCCATTCAAAATACAAAGGAAAGCATGAGACACTTGCCACTATTTTAAATAGAAAAGCACTGATATACTGATGTAAATCTTCACACCTAACATAGTACTTGTGCATTTTTGTAGTAGAGTGTCTGTGACTAGGTAAAAATGTCTCATCAGAAGCATCCTTAAGATTTTAAAAAACATGTCTCAGATATGCTGTTGAAAAGATTTTTTTAAATCTGTATTGCTGATGTACCTGAAAAGATAAGACAGAAGTACCAGACACTGTTGTTAAAAGCAGACAAGATTGTTGGGGGCAGCAGACTGAAATAGAAGAACTCTCCTCCAGTAAGTTGTCATGATATAAGCTCAAAAATATGTGAAGAATGCAAATGTTCAATCCATGGCTTAATGTGCGGTCTCCCTCAGCCGAAGACTCCAAGGAAAATGCAAGAATGGTGAGGCCTCTGATTTAAAAATAAACAACAGGAACCGGCTCCACTCTTCTTTGTGTATTTTAAAGCACAGAACGGCATTCTTTCCACTTTGGGGGGGGGGAAACACCAACAAAAGTGCAAGAAATGAGAAACAACTCTTGAACATCACATATGAAATGGCAACATGCCAACTATAATTCTCAGTATAGTTATTGGGGTCAAGTCCTATGTTCGGTCTTAGTGATTGTATTATTTACTAGGATTAAGGCTCGTTGTGGAAATACATACAACGAGCTCTAGAAAGAGGCTCTGGGTGGGTGACCTGGTCTTTGGCACTCAATGTCAATTTGCTGTGGTGACCTCAGCAGGGTATAATGACACAGAGCTTACCATTTTCTTCAGGGAAACTGACCTCGGCCATCTGAAGAGCAGTTGTAATTCTGAGTGATCTCCAGCCCTCCCCTGGAGATTGGTAATAGTGGTTCCCCAAGAGGAAATGGCTGGTTTGGAGGGTGGAGTTTATGGCATTGTACCTGTCTGAGGTCCCACCCGTCATCAAACCCCACCCTCTCTAGGCTCCACCCCTCAAATCTCCAGGAATTTCCCAGCCTGGAGTTGGTAACCCTATCTCCTTCCCAGACAACCATCAACCTACCTTTATCTCCCCTTCTGACTTCAGCTTTCCATCTCCTCCCCCCTCCCTCCTGGATAGCAGTTGTATTTCTAAGTGATATCCAGCCCTCACCTGGAGATTGGCAATAATGGTTCCCCAGGAGGAAATGGCTGCTTTGGAGGGTGGAGTCTATAGCACAGGTGTCTGAGTTCCTACCCCTCCTCAAACCTCACCCTGTCCAGGCTCCACCCCTCAAATCTCCAGGAATTTTCATACCTAAAGTTGGCAATTTTATCTCCTTCCCTCTCAGCAGCCTCTTCATAGGAAAAGTTCTGTCTTTCTCATTAGCGGGGAGTAAAGCAGTTTACTTCATTCTCCTCTTCCGCTTTATGATCTGTACAGCAACCCTGCAAGGTAGGTTAGGCAGAAAGTCTGTGGCTGGTCCAAAATTACCCAGGCAGCTTCCATAGGGAGGCTCCTGCTGTACAGGACCAAGCAGTCAGGGCTAGTGATGCCATGCCACTCAGGAGGCACAAAGTCACCCTGAGAGTGCTGGCAGGCCTAGGGTTGCCAAAGAAGACAGATTGATGCAAAGGAGGATGGGAAAGTCTCTATATCTCTATTTTGCCTTAAATTGGTTTTGATGCCAGCAGAGTGAGAAAATGCCAGAGGCTCTGAATGGGTGCCCCATGGGAAATGGACAATTCCTAAAGATTTTCCAATACACTACTCTGTCCACATTCATTTTCTACACTCACAGTGTCCCCTGCCAGAATGCAACACATCCCCAGCACTTTGAATTATAATGGGGTGACTGCTGGCACCTTTTCCTATCATTTTTTGCCTTGTGGTATTCTGCTTGTGGTGTGATTTGTCTTTTTTGTGGTGTGGCATGGTTGTATTATTGGGTTTGTTTCTTTTGAAGGGGAAGTGATGTGTTGC
Source organism: Gekko japonicus (assembly GCF_001447785.1). Taxonomy (NCBI): domain Eukaryota; kingdom Metazoa; phylum Chordata; class Lepidosauria; order Squamata; family Gekkonidae; genus Gekko; species Gekko japonicus. The sequence continues at coordinate 417,711 of NW_015168657.1, forward strand.
GGGTGAAGACATATTTTACCTCAGAATACACCAGGTCGCATATGCAAACCGGGGGGGGGGGGGGGGGGGGGGGGGGGGGGGGGGGGGGGGGGGGGGGGGGGGGGGGGGGGGGGGGGGGGGGGGGGGGGGGGGGGGGGGGGGGGGGTGGTATTCTGCTTGTGGTGTGATTTGTCTTTTTTGTGGTGTGGCATGGTTGTATTATTGGGTTTGTTTCTTTTGAAGGGGAAGTGATGTGTTGCGGGTGAAGACATATTTTACCTCAGAATACACCAGGTCGCATATGCAAACGGGGGGGGGGGTTTGAGGTGCGAAATGGAGTGAAGTCCAATCAGTTTCCATATGCAAATGACCTTGAAACGCTGGCCCAATCAGAGAAGAGTGGCCTAGGCTGCAGTGGGTGGGAGAGAAGTCAGGCAATGCAGCCAGTGGATAGAGACACCGTGTGATTGACATATCACAGAGCCAACTGATTTTGACGGGCATAGAATGTTGCCATGCGAAAATGCTTTTATATATAAGGACAGGATGTTAATATTTAACTAATTGTTTTTGTAAGTGATACCTCTGAGTAACTGAAGGTACAAGAAAATATAAGAGAGAACAGAAAGAGTTTAGTTCATCATCTGAATAGTGGGTTATATATGCACATGGAAGAATTTATGAGTGAGGCATCACAGGTAAAATACCACAGCTAGAACTTCCCTAGCACATAACATCACAACCTGCAGACCAGATCACCCAGAGAAGAGAAGGAATGGGGGGGGGATACACAGGGGGACAATGGGAGGCCTGTATCTTACTCCACCAAGTCCAGAGCAGGTTGGGCCAGCAGGGGGAGGCTGACCTTCAGGAAGGCCAACTCGTCCACCCTGGCCAGGTCCAGATGGGAGTGGTGGGGGCTGAGAATGTCTCCCAGGTAGGAGATCCCCCGCATTTCTCTGGAAGCTGGTGGGAGGGCAGGAGAGGAGATTCATGACCATGCAAGAGAGGGTGGCCCAGATAATGGCCTTGTGTGACCAGTATTCAAGGGGATTGGGGTTGGCAGGCTCAGGGGACTTGGCAAGGTACTCCCTCACCATCACCTCTGGCCAATCCTCTGCCATATTAACCGCAAGGGTAGACCATCAAAAGATACACAACTTTTAAAAGTAAACAGCAGACATCAGTCTATTGCAATACAATAACAATAAATTGAAGATACAATAGAATTGGTGGTCACAATTAAAAAACACTATTTGAAAATTAAAAATAAAATTTGATGATAGTGGAAAATATCCAACAAGAGACTCCTCTATATCTTTTAAATATAATAGTATCCAAAAGACCTCAAAGTCCACAAAAAAGACAGAGGATGTCCCAAAGCACAAATAAACAGACAAAAACGTCCTTCCCAGGTATGCCAGATGTTTCAAAGCAATCTTCTTCAGTTGTACGGCTGAAAATGGAACCCAATTTCCACCATAATGTAGGCATAGTTCATATCTCAAATGGAATCTGTGGTCTGAGATATGAGCTGTGCCTACATCTGGCACAGCATCAGCCACTGTCAGGCCCCAAGCCAACACTGTGGGAAAGTCCGGAGTGGCCCCTGGTATGCATCACTGCCACAGGTGAGCCAGAAGCGTGTCCTGGCAGGCACCATCACCACAGAGGGGCCCAGAGGGGCTCCCAGCATGCACTGATAGGCTCCACTGCAGCTACCAATCATGGCTGCAGAATCAAAGTAAGTGTGTTCTCTGCACATGTGCAGACATTTTAATTTTGTAAAAAAATTGGTGGGAAATTTGAACATTTCAGATTTTTCTGAAAACCTGGGGAATCTCCAAGGCTTGCTGAAAAATCTGCTTAGTGTCTGTGTGGATGTAGGTATCCACAGTGTTGAGAAATGAACTTATTTATGAATTTATATCTGCTACACACACAATAAAGGGACTGTGCACACACACTTGTATGCCATGAGCCAAAGAAAGCTGTTTGAATCACCATACTGCTCTTTAGAGGTATCATAAAAGCATGCTAAATAATGGCGTTTCACTAGTTGATGGGCACTGTGATAATATTTTGCAGATACAGGTGCAAAACGACACTATCCACTACAGTATCTGCAGTGAAAAGAAGACATACTGCAAAGCTAATGGTTACCCTGCCTAAACATTAAATAAATATTCCTGACCTCAGGGACACATGGGAGATATGGTTCCAACAATCTACATAGCATCTTGTCCACTGTTCTTACCCATCCCATTTGGCTACATTTGCCTCAGACTTTGATCACAGGTTGTCACTTCAAGCTGTTGTTGAGGCCCAAATAATTCACCATGACCACTACAAACCACCAGTACTGTTCCTTGCCAGAATGTGCTCACTCTCTCAGATTTTGATTCTCTGGGTGACTGTGGGTGCGGCAACAGGTGATGGCGATGGGAAGGAGGAGCCATCACCACCTTTTTGCATCTCTTGGAAAGTGAGTAGATGGTGGCAAGGAACAGAAGGCAAGAGTGAGCAGGGGAAGTCCCCTCCATTGGTCAGTCCACAGACTTAGCAAGCTTGTAGCCAGCCCTGCGTTTCCCAAAATGAAAGCTATGTGTTGCCCACATAAGATATACGTGTTTTCCATTTATGAAGCTGTTTCATATCTTTGGTCCATTGAACAGTATTATCTACTACAACTGACAGTGACTTTCAGGCAGAGAAAGCATCTTTTTCAATACTTGCTGCTTGAAATCCTTGGGTTGCACATGAAACCGTTCTCATGTAAACTGGGCACTCCGACACTCCTTCATATTGCTTCTCCTTTCCAGTTTAAGAGCAGACATCAATTTTCGATAATAGAGCTCCCGGCCTCCTGGCGACGCCGCTGGATGCCAGGGGCTGCTTTGCCGCCCCAGAGGAGACCGGGGCAGCAACAGAACCACGACGCTAAGCATCGTGATGTGGGCGGGGGGCAGAGCCAGCCCGGTTAAATGGCTGGGCTCCCTCCTGCCCAAAACAGTTGAAACTCATGCTCACCCACCCTCCCGCCCTGTTCTTAATGTAGGCTGTTGCTGGCCACCTATTGGGGCCAGGTAGGAATTTTTCACTTCTACCCAGGGTTGGCTGAAAGGGTGGAGGTGTTTTTGCCTACCTTGCACTGAGAGCGGTAGAATGAATAGTTGGTTTATATATTTTAATTTTCTTTTAAATGTATCATCAATCTTTGTACTTTTAAAAATCTTTTATATTGTGATGGCCATTGGCTACATGCAATAAACATTGAACTGTAAAAACTGTAAATAGTTGGTTGTGGTGGTCGACATCTAAATAGGTTGGTCACTTGGCAGGTTTGTGCGGGCAAGAAACTGGAACTGGTGAGCACCTTACGGCAATTTCCCATTAGGGAACAGGGGGTCATCGGGAACTGCCTTCAGATTTTAGGGTCCAAGGTGGGGAATGGTGATCACCTCTGGGAACCTCTTAGAGTAAGGCTCCTCTCTGCAAGTTGTAAGGCTTCAGGGGTAGGCGTTCCTAGGTGGCAACAGTTTTGCTGGGCTGCTGATCGTGAGCCAGACCGCTGGCTCAAGACTGGGGCTGGGTGACCTGCCCATGAAAAGGGCAAGGAGGTTGGTCAGGGGAGTGACACCTGCCTTGCCTGTTCCGTGCTTGCTTAGCTGGTCCCTTGCCGCACTGTTATGCTAAATAGTTAATAAAGTAGCCCTTGTTTACTTCCAAACTGCTGTCTGTCTCATTATTCCGACTGGGGGGTGTGTGTGAAACTTGATGGTCCCGTTCAGAAACAGCATTTCAGGAATTAGTTGCTTTATTTCTTCTTATGTCATGGAATAATTTCTCCACACATGACATTTGACGTTACTTATATTCTGGATTTAGTGTGTTGAAACTAAACAATAAAGTGGCCCTTGTTTACTTCCAAACTGTTGTCTGTCTCATTATTCCGACTGGGGGGGGGTGAAACTTGATGGTCCCGTTCAGAAACAGCACATTCAGGAATTAGTTGCTCTATTTCTTCTTATGCCATGGAATAATTTCTCCACACATGACATTTGATGTTACTTATATTCTGGATTTAGTGTGTTGAAACTAAACAAACAAGCAAAAAGATTATGGCAAAGACCCTACAAGAAAAAATTTAATCAAAATAAAATGCCCCATATAGATGTGTACATTAATACTAAAGAGTTGAATCCATTGAAATAAAAGCTTAGAATTTCAGATTCTGTGAATAAAATTAACTAGATTGATGTGGTAAGGTACTATTTTCATTAAACTAACTTATTTAGTGAGTATAAGCTAAGTTGCTATTGTCTTACTATTACATAAAAAATATGGGGGAGGGACTATCAACTGGTTTTGTGTTTTTAATTCTCTGGGCAGAGTAGCCTTTCTTTTAAACATGTCTATTCCAATCTACAAGTGCAATGAGAAATGTTGTCAACTGCTCCACCTACTGAAATTTTAATAAAATGAACTATCAGGCAAGACGATTATTTAGACAATGCACATATGTCATGATTTCTGTGCTGTTTTTTATACAAAAATAAGCAAATACCATTATAAAATATCTTTTCAGCTGATCTTTGTCCATTTTTCCCACTCACCTCTTCTGGGAGCCATGTCTGTAAGTTGTCTTTGCTTTGCCTTCTCGGATTCTCCTTCATATTAATTATTATCAGTATATTTTACAATGGCATGCATTGAATGCTACATCTTTCAGTACAAAAGCCTGATTATCTCCTTACATTTACCATAGGCCCCGTTCACACGGAGGATTTGCCGCGGGAGAGCTACGAGTGCATGGCGGATTATCTGGGTGCGATCACAATGCAACATCTGGGAAGTGGAGGACACCCGTGGCATACCACCGAAAATGCGGGATTAAAAACTACCTGCTCGGAGGTACTAGCAACCGGTTTGCCACGGGCTGCCTCCGGAGTCCCTCGGTGTGATCGCACCTGCCATGGCTTTTCCCTCCGGCTCCTAGTTGATGCGCAGGCGTGGAAGGAAGGAACCGTAGTGTGCCGCCGACGCGTGGGGTAGCGTTATGGCAGCTCTAATTGCAGCGGTGCAAAAAGCCCCGCCTCCCCCCGCATTACTCAGCCCGTGTGACCAGGGCCATAGTTTACTTTTAGGGACAAACACCCCAGTTTAAGTGTGACCGGGACCATAGTTTACTTTTAGGGACAAACACCCCAGTTTAAGTCAGTTGAAGTCAATGAGCTTAGATTGGAGTAACTCTGCATGCTCCGGTCTGAATTGTAAGTCGCTGAACTGAGTGCTCAGAGTATGGGGTAAAAGGCTTCTCAGCTGAGCCCCACCAGGTAGTTCCTTTTTTGGTTTCTAAAAACAGAGCAAAGGAGGCCATCACAAAAATACTGGCTATACCCAGGCCTCGGTTCCTGCCGGAGCGCCCGCAGCTGCAACACCTGCGCGGGGGAAGGGGCAGGGCAAAACGTTCCCTTGCCTCCCTGAGCCCCGGGGTTGTGGCCTTGGAGTCGTAGGGGCAAATTCCACCTCTGGCATGAGAGGTCATTCTGGCTCCCCCAGCTCTCCTTCGGGGCTCCTTAAAAAGTTATGGCCACCGCCGCTGTTCTCAGGGGCAGCTGCGACGCCCGTGGGGGGTGGGGCGAAACGTTCTCCTGCCTCCCAACTCTACAGGCCCCCAAACAGGTTGCCCCTATCCCCTCCATTGTTCTCTATGGTGGGGGAAAAGTAACATTTCCCACCATAGAGGACAATGGAGGGGATGGGGCAACCTGTTTGGGGACCCGTAGAATTGGACCCCCGGGTTCAATGTTGCTGAAATATGGCGGGTATCTTGGGGAGAGGCTCCAGCAGCTACCCTGCGATTTTGGAGCCTCTCCCTCAAACCCCCTCTTGTCCAGCCCCCAGAATATACCCTACATATTTGCCATTGACTTCAATGGGGCCGAACTGCGGGAAGCCGAATCAGATCAGAGAATCTGATTCGACCCGCAGCAGCCTGAAAGGGGTCCAGATGGGCCATTTTCA
>NW_015168657.1:424851-440801 GCF_001447785.1 Gekko japonicus
TCACTCAGCCAGCAGAGTGAGAATACAAACCTGGGTCTCCCCACATCAATCTGCAACTCTGACCACTGTGCAGTGCTGCCTCTACTAATCATATTCTGGGCGTGGAACAGGTGTCACTGGGGTGTGTGGGGGGTATTGGTGAATTTCCTGCATTTGTGCAGGGGGTTGGACTAGATGTCCCTGGAGGTCCCTTCCCACTCTATGAGTCTATGATTCTATAATTCACCCAGGCTGGCTGTGGGCATGCCAGCACCTCTGTCAGGCAGAAGCGCCTGAGATCCTCCCCCTCCCCTTTTCCTTGGGAAGGGAGAGGGGGGAAAGAATGGATCCCAGGTGCTTCTGCCTGTCAGAGAGGCTGGTGCACACTTCCGGTGATGTCAGGGGGTGTGGCATATGCTAATGAGTTATGCTAATGAGCTCCTGCAAGTTCTCAACCAGGGAGACAGAACTTTGCACTGGGGAGTTGTGAGTTCTTCTGAGTTCTCCCATTTTGAGATGTGGTATAATTGTATGGTCCTTGCTTTAGCTAGTAGGCAGTGTTTCAGCCACTATGCAGCTTGGGTACCTCAGGTCTTGAGCCCCTTGTTTTTTGTTTTTAGTTTTGCTCCAGCCAACACAAAGTATATGGTGGCTCTTTGCTTCTTTCTTTCCTTTGAACTTCATACTAAGCAACATGAGGCAGAATGAAAAATTCGAAGCAATCCAGCAGTCTGTTTTTATGGTTTCCACAAGGCCTCATGGAAATTGGCTATACTGAGGTTAGACAGCTTTTGTGCTAGGGTAGCCACCCTTGCCTGGCAACTGGCGGGAGGATTGGAGGGGCAGAAACACAAAGGAATGGTGTCACACAATGCCACAATGTCATTTCCAGGCCAAAAAACGCAGTGATGTCAGTGTGATGCTATTGGAATCCCCTCAATCTCTGTGGTTTTGTTGCCCCATTTCCCCCCACTGCCCCATTGAGCACTGGGAGGGGTATAGGGTCTGCCAGCAGGGGTTCTCCCACCAGAAGAGGGCAACTGTCAACCCTTTTCTGTGCTGTACCAGGTTCAACACCCTCACAGGTGGTCAGGCTCTGAAAAAAATCAGCACCACCTAACAGTAGAAACTTCACAGACACAGAATAGCACATGGCCTGAGGTAATTGGCTTCGTGAGCCTGAGGAGCATAAGTGCTTTTCAAAAGATATCCTCAAGAGGCAGTTTGGCAGTGGGAAATGATCACAAAGTGAAAAAAAAACTTTCTCTCAAAAGTTTTGAAAGAATTTTTTTCAAGACCTGATGAAAATCTGGACAAAACTTTTAACCACATGAATGCAGACTGCCAGAGGCAGGTAAAATTCCTTCACTGAATGTATCTAGCCTCTGGGACATCCGTTAACTACCCCTGTTCTACAAACACACAGACAGACACAGAAGGAGTGCTTGCACGATAGGACTGCCAGCTCCGGGTTGGGAAATACCTGGAGATTTTGGGGTGGAGCATGAGGAGGGCGGGGCCTTCCAAAGTGGCCATTTTCTCCAGATGAACTGATCTCTGTTGCCTCTAGTTCATTTGTAATCCCAGGAGATCTCCAGCCACCATCTGGATCTTGGCAACCCTATTGCATGATGTGTGAGATGAAATGGAATAGCAGATTATTTTGCTTCATATTGTTAATTGCTGTAGTATTCGGAGGCTCCAGCTACTGCCTGATATGTTATTATTATTACAGCCTATTAAAACATACTTTTTAATTTTAAATTGTGTATACCACACTGTCTCCTGCAATTTCAGGAAAAAAAGAGACATAAACATATAAAAATCCAAGAACATACATCCACTGAATCATTTAGGGCCTGGAAACAAATTGGAAACCAACACAGGTGTTCTAAGTACTAGCCACAAAGCTCAGAGTACTTGCAGTTGCTATTAAGGACTCACCACACTTGTCTGTTTCTAATTGGGGTCCAAAGTTATCTCCCTTATAAATAAAAGCCGAATGGTGGCACTTCTCTAGAACATTCCACATGCTCCAAAATCAGTTTGCTCTCTGATCTGTCATTCAGAGGGTCTCCATATCCACTGGCTACTTTGCCTGAGTCCTGCCTCCAACATTCTAAACATTTTGCTCTTCCTCTCCGCCCCCATAGCCAGTCAGAACACAGAGGTTATTCGCATATGCAGCCTCATTGGCCTTTGCCTCGGAGCACAGAGGTCGTTTGCATATGCGACTTGATTGGCTTTTGCCTCTAACATTCTAAACAGTTTGCTCTTCTGAGGTAAAATGTGTCCAATCTCCAGGTGAGGGCTGGAGATCACTCAGAATTACAACTGCTTTCTAGACGGCAGAGATCAGTTCCCCTGGAGAAAATGGTGGGCTTTGTATCCTTATATGCTGCTGAGGTGGCCCCCATGACAGCCAATGTGACGTAGCAGTCAGGGCTTCAGAGCACGGGAGAGGCTGCAGGTGTATGGGGGGTAGAAAGCTGAAGAGTGAGGGGGAAATAAAGGTAGGTTGATGATTGGCTGGGAAGGAGATATGGTTGCCAACTCCAGGTGAGAAATTCCTGGAGATGTGAGGGATGGAGCCTGGAGTGGGTGAGGTTTCAGGAGGCGTGGGACCTCGGACAGGTACAAAGCCATAGACTCCACCCTCCAAACCAACTATTCCCTTCTGGGGAACAATCGTTGCCAATCTCCAGGTGAGGACTGGCAATCACTCAAAATTACAACTGTTCTTTAGGTAGCAGAGATCAGTTCCTCTGGAGAAAATGGTGGACTCAGTGTCATTATACCCTGCTGAGGTTGCCACAGCAAATTGGCACTGAGTGTCCAAGGCCGGGGCACCCGCCCAGAGCCTCTTTCTAGAGGTCGTTGTATTTATTTCCAACACGGGCCTTTTCCCTAGTTTAGAATAATGAGGAACACAGACACTGAAATTCATTGCAAGGAAGTCTGTGAGTTATTGCTTTATACCAAGTCAATATGATATGCAATTTTCAGAATGTATACTTGACACTAGAGGGCACCAAACAAACAAGGTCCATTTCATAGGATTCAGTGCACAGAACACTGAAACGATCCTCCTTTTCCCTCAGTTAGTATCAGTAAGATTACCCTGATGAATCACTTTGTACACTCAAAGGAAACCCAAAAACTCTCCAGGCAAGACATACTGCTCTTGAATGTAACTTAGAATAATCTTACTGTATGGTTATTTACACAGAACCTGCAGACCTCAGATTGCAGAATTGTGAAGTATGGGGCTTACAGACAGAATCCTTTATTTCCGGAAGCAAAGGGTTATTTTTTAATTTGTCAGTTAAGAAATATATCTTCCAAAGTCCATTTTGCCCTGCAATAATAATTTATTCAGTTTTACCTGCTTCCCAAAGTGAACAAAGATGATAGACCCCAGAGACCGTTAATGGCTCATAACGGGAGAGTTATGGATAAATTTCCTGCTTATCTGGCAGGAATGCTGAAGCACAGGCCTATAAAGACTGATAAAATTGCCTCAGCTGACCATGATCTTGAAACTTGATTTCATAGAATAAAATTTCTTTACAATAAGAAGTTGAGGATAATAGAGAAGAAGTTCAACTATGCAGTTTCAGGGTGAGGAAGGTCAATGTGGAAAATAAATGTAAAGGCATACTTTAAAAATGCCGGCAGAGGCAGAAGAGCTTATAATATGCCTATCAAAGGGTAAGAAGTCTCTTCGACAGACTTGGGGTTGCCTTTGCAAGTTACTGTGTCTGAAACTATACAGTGGGATTTCCCCCCTGAAATATTTGCCACCTTATGATTTGTCCTTGGTTCAACTTGTTTCTCCTTCTTTCCAGAGCTTCCTATCCAACCTCAGTACTATTTGGACCAATCTAGGAATGAGCTGGCAAAAGCTAGCACTTTGCAATCACTACACTATGCTGGCTCCCTTTTGACCATTCCAAGAACTCAATAGCCTCAGTTACTGGGGAAAAGGCATGCATCTCCTGGGGGCATGGTCAGATCATTAAACTGATGAACTTGCATACAGCTGTGGGTTGCTGGCCAGTTATCCCTTCTTCGCATCAGCATATCAGGTGTGCTCTTTAAATGGGCAGCACTGGCTAGCTTGTATGCCTGCGTTTTGCACCTGTCTATACAATCTATCTGAGTAGTGATTGCAAGATTAGTGACCTTCATGAGCAGGCAATAAAGACACACAGACCTAGATAGTATCAGCTCAAAAGTTTCAGGCCTATCATTTTTCTTGTTACTATTTGCCTTTTAAAATTGAAGGCAGAGTGGCCACAGATAAATGGGGGGTGGGGGCAGCAGCTGCCAGAAATAACAAAACACAAAATAAGAAACCTGCTACATTTGCTTGAGTGCATTTCAGAGGGCACACCAAACATTTGGCTCCCCTGCTCACAACTGGCTGTTTGGACGTGAGCAGAACTGGTGTGCATTTAATAAAAGTAGATTGGATGCACAGTCAGATCCATTGCTCTACCATAGTCTGGTGCAGTTTTCTGTGTATATGTGCAGGTCCAAAAATCTTTTTGATTTTTTTTAGTAGGCTTGCAGATAGGAATTACAGTACAAAGAGCAACGTTAGCATCCATGGGCAACCTGTGCTGTAGGTTTATTCTTAATCCACAAAGCAGGCACACAGAAGTAGAAGCAATGTTGGATTGAGGAATCCCTAGTCGGCACCGTGTTTTCGGGACAATTCTGCCCTGAAATGCTGAATGGAATGATCAGTACTCACTACAGCTGGGTCTGTACCACTTCTCACTCCATTCTGATACTCCATCAGCAGCTATAATTTTAGGCAGGAGCCACAGTTTCACTTAGACACAACTAACTTCTATACTTCCATGTTTTAAGTACATACATTTAAATGAATGAATGAGTTCTACCCAGATTGTTAACTTCAAGACCCTTGGGGCTGAAACTTGAAAAGTGCAAGCTCTATATTAACAAAAAGGCTTGAAAGGCATCTACAAAAGTCAAAACAGAGAAAGTGATTACTAAGAAGAGGCACCAGGAAATCAGGGTTGTCCTTAGTAAATAGGTATGAGGGCATTTCACATGCATGGCTGAGGACGGACATGCAATGCAGTCACCTAGTCTTAATGGACAGAGTTGAACTGATTAACGAATGGGCTCTCATGAAAGTTACTGAACAGATTAACTTTATGGCAACCCAGGTAACTGTACATTTTTCCAAAATATTTTTGGACACCAAAATACATTTAAAGCAGCTAGAAGCTTCTTAAAGAATAACAGTAATCAGTGAAGGTTACACTGCTGAACTTAAATTACCCAGGGTGGGGTATGGGAAATAAAAAAACCTCCTATCTGTTCTACAGTAATATTTTGATACTAGCAGTAAAGCCCATTGTGAAAGCAATACAACGAGATCTAGAAAGAGGCTCTGAGGCAGTGCTCTGGCTTTGGGCAAACAGTGTCAATTTGCTGTGGTGACCTCAGCAGGGTATAATGACAGAGTCCACTGTTTTCTCCAGAGGAACTGATCTCTGCTACCTGAAAAGCAGTTGTAATTGTGAGTGATCTGTAGCCCTCACCTGGAGATTGGCAGCAATTGTTACCCAGGACAAAATGGCTGGTTTGGAGGGTGTAGTCTATGGCATTCTACCTGTCTGAGGTCCCACCCCTCCGCAAACCCCACCCTCTCCAGGCTCCACCCCTCAAATCCCCAGGAATTTGTCAGCATGTAGTTGGCAACCCCATCTCCTTCCCAGCTAACCATCAACCTACCATTATCTGCCCCTTTGACTTCAGCTGACTTCTGCCCTCCCTTCTGCAGAGCAGTTGTAATTCTGAGTGCTCTCCAGCCCTCACCTGGAGATTGGCAACAATGGTTCCCTTTGAGGGACTGACTGGTTTGGAGGGTGGAGTCTATGGCATTGTACCTGCCTGAGGTCCCATCCCTCCTCAAACCTCACCCTCTTCAGGCTCCATCCCTCAAATCTCCAGGAATTTCCCATCTTGAGTTGGCAACCCTATCAGGACTGGCCCCAATGTGTTTTCTCCCAAAGGCCAAAGTAGGTGACAGGACCAAGCTTAGTTGCCTACCAACAGGCACTGAGGGGAATGTAGGGTTGCCAGCTCTAAGGAGGGAAATACCTGGAGGTTTGGGGGGTGGATTCTGTAGAGGGCAGCATTGGGCCGGGGGGCGGAAGGACTCAGCATGTATAATGTCATAGGGTCTACCCTCCAAAGCAACCATTTTCTCCAGGGGAACTGATCTCTGTCATCTGGAGATCAATTGCAACAGTGGGAGATCTCCAGTCTTTCCCTGCAGTGGGAACCAAAGAAGCTGACATCATTCTCCTCTCCCCCGTATGATCCGCACAACTACCCTATGAGGTATGTTATGGTTGAAAGTGTGTGAATGGTCCATAGTCCCCCAGGCAGCTTTTAAAACATGAACCTGGGACCTGCACACCATCTGTGGCAGTAATGGGGTGACTGCTGGCACCTTTTCCTATCATTTTTTGCCTTGAGGTATTCTGCTTGTGGTGTGATCTGTCTTCTTTGTGGTGTGGCGCGATTGTGTTATTGGGTTTGTTTCTTTTAAAGGGGAAGTGATGTGTTGTGAGTGAGGACATATGTTACCTCAGAATACAGTAGTTCCCATATGCAACCGAAAATTCCAACTGCCTTGCGGGGGGGGGGGAGTTTGAGGTATGGAATGGAGGGAAGTCCAATCAGCTTCCATATGCAAAAGACCTTGAAACGCTGGGCGAGACTGCACAAAGCAGCCAGTCAACGCAGCCAGTGTCTTCTGAGTGGCAGTTCTTCCGGCCAAACACTAAAGGCGGGCATTTTAGAACGTTGGTCCCCACTACTGCTTTATTATAAGGGAGAGATAACTCTTCTGTAGGAACAGACACTGAAAAGAGCAGCTATTGTAGAGAGAAGGTGCGCTGCCCTTGACTTATTGATAAAGCTATTCAGATATAGAAAGAGGCAGGGTTATGGCAACAGGAGTTGCACTGTGTTTCACTGAAATTCCCTTCCTTTCTTATACTTCTTCTCTTCTATCTGACGGGCACCTTAGGAAGTAACTAACACCTGTATGATAAGAACACTTCTCCAATGGGAATTCTGTACACTGGGTACATACATACAACTTCATTTTTATCTAATGGATCTGGTATGAGAAACTGAGAAAGTAAAATGTATCTGAGCATTTTCAATTTCCTCAAATACAATCTTTTTCTTTTCTAGGGCTGCACAGTATATAGAACATCTGTCTTTATCTTAAAGGGATTCAGATACCACAGTGCAAGCAAAGGATGTGAACAAATGACACACTTCCTAATAGCTAAAAAGAGGTGCAATAATAAAGGTTGTTTCAAAATGGAACATAAAACACCCCTAAATTGTTGGCTGAGGTGTACAAAGGTGTAGAGAAAAACAACAGTATTACATATGAATGAACAGCACCACTATCAAGTGAATGTTTTACATATGTATAATGTTAATTTAACTGATATTTGGCACTTTTACGTAGAGATATGTGAACAGCATAATCACATTACTGCCACGAATTCTATATGCCACACTTCCTCGGTGGTAATCACTATTTGATTAACTACGAGGAATTTAGTGGCACTACAGTTGGGAGGAAAATTGACACAATGCTGTTATTATTCCTGCTTAATGCTTAGAAAGTATAATGCAAACTGCATAGAAGATCACATTATCTGAATAAACCACTTCCTGATTATGTGAATACCATTTTGAGCCCTGGAAATAATTTAGGAAGATGCTCATGACTAATGTGAAAGATATTGTACAATACATATTATGGTCTGCCTATGGAACAAGTAATTTCCTTTCTGTTTTTATAGATAAACTGATAGAATCCAAAAGGAGTTCTGACAGATACAGGGTTTTTTAAAGTGTGTCATTACCCAATGCATTTTGGATCCAACCCAGTTTTCTCTGTAGTCTAGGCCAATTCAAAATGGATCATTTTCAGTCTAATTTAGCCTGAACCCCTTCCAGAGAGATTCCTGGGAATCCTCCTTGCTGTTCCCTTTCCCAAATGTATCTAGGTAAAGGTGAGGAAGACTCCTGTGAGCAGCCTTTGGATTCAGTGCCTGGTTGCTGCTACGAATGTGGGGTCTAGAGGCCTCGCTGATTAGAAATAGGTCTAATTAAAATCAGATTAATCAGATTAATGTTGGATGTCTCGCAGGTATCCTTAAATATAAACATTCAATATTAATAGTAATCCAAATTTATTAACCCACTCCTAATTAATCCATTCTGGTTTCTGAAACCAGGAAAGAATCTGAGTCATGACGACACAAAATTAAAATTTGTATTTCTCTGTCAAGCTTAAGAAAAAAATCTTATTTGCTTCAAGGGTATCTTTTAGCCTGAAAAACATGCAAAAATCTAAGACATTTGAATATTATTTAGATTGCACTGTCCTTTGGTAAATCGGACCAGAAAATTACGATTCCCAAAATGTATACTGAGAAGTTTCTTTGGGAATCTATGTAAGTTCTTCGTCAGAGGTACTTAGCAGCCTGCTAAAATTTGTGTTCACTATGATCTTGACTCCCACCAGAAGAAGAGTGGGGTCTTGCCTGCCATCCAGCTCCATGCCTGGGTGGCCATGCTTGCCCCTGCTATGATGAGCTTGTGCCCATAAGAACATAAAAAGAGCCCTCATGGATCAGACCAATGGTCCGTCTAGTCCAGCATCCTGTCCCACATAGTGGCCCACCAGTTCCCCAGGAGGGCGAACAACAGGGCATAGAGGCCAAAGCCTTCCCCTGATGTTGCATCCTGGCTCTGGGATTCAGAGGTTTGAATGTGGAGATTCCCCTCAGTCACCAGGTCCAGATTTAAATAGGACTGGCAGGACAGAAGAACTTGCTGATGCTAACTCTGCACATGCCCAGAGTCTCATTTAAACTGTGTCTCTCCAGTGCTAAACATGTGATATGTCCAATTTCTACTAAAAATCATGTACAACCAACACTGCCTGGCATCATGACATCAAATATATACCTACATTCTTCCGCATTATAATTATTTCTTTTAAAAAAATTTGTTCCAGAGCTTATAATGTTGTGGGAAAATGTAACAGTTGTGTAGTGTTTTGGATAGGTACTGTTTGTTCTAAAATTAAGTCAGATTGCTATGCAGAGGTGCATTAACTCTTCTTCAGTCACCATATGTATGTAAGTGAATTTTATTTTGAATCGTTGGAAATCATAAAACATCTTATTTTATTGATATCCATAAACATATAGTATATTTTACTGCTATTTTCCTTATCTCACAGAAATCAGCAGCATTATTAAACAACCTGAAGCCCATGTACCCAGAAAAAGCATTAAGCAGCTTAAAGGATTGGCGCATAGTCCCCTGTGAAGTGATTCCATGCCAGCCCCACCAAGCTCTTATACATTTCCATTCATTTCAGTGGGACTTGCATGCTGGACTTCTCACTGGATTGTACCCTTGATCATGTTCATATAGGATTTACCCCCCCCCCCCACATTGTCACCAGTTAACTTGTAGGTTTCAATGCAGTTTCTGGCAGTACTATATGTGACACATAAAGAGTGCAAATTACAAGAAACAATCATATGATCTCTCATTTGAGTCATCAGAAGTGCAAAATACATCAGCACGCACGCTCTACATTCTTTGCATCACAGATGTGTGAAAGGAAAGTTGCTTTCATCAAATTTAGAATAATTCTTATAACAGTCTACATTATGGTTTGGATCTTATGCCATTGTTCCCTTTGTACTTCCCTCTAGCCGTTGCAGTGCTTGCTTCCCCTCCCACTAGCACGGCACAAGATCAATGTTTTCAAGGAGCCCTTACACCCACAACAGTGCTAGTGGCAGAGGAAGCATGTATCACAGCAGAGGACACCATCCACAGTGGCCAGAGAGTACCTCAAGGGGAACAATGTCATGGAAGCCAAGCCTGTACAATCAGAATGATAAATAACTTTGGTCACTGTCCTTAATTTTATAATGTACCACATCTCTAAGTTTCACATGTGTGTACAATATAACTTCAGCATACTTTGACAAGTAGAATGCCCCTTGTCTTAAGGAGTTCTTCATGGGATATTTCCTTTGCTTTCCTTATAAATATCATTAGCGTTATCAATGTCACTGAGGATTGGATAAAAATCCTTTAAAACTCAGCTTTCTTTCAGGCACTATTTGTGGAATACTTACAATGTATCCCAATAGCTTAATGCACTTTGTGGTTAGCTAGATCCAAACACGGGACATAAAACAGACAAAGACAACACTCTTAATGACACAACCAATGTTCCCTCTAAGATGTGGAGTCCTGTGAGCAAAAATTCTACTTTGTGAGCTACCGGCATTAAAGTTGTGAGCAGGTGAATTAGCTACTGAATAACTTAGTTTGCTCTGGAATCATCCTTCCTGAGCAAAGAAAAAAATGTGTGAGCCGGAGGCTAAAAAACTGTGAGCTAGCTCACACTAACTCAGCTTAGAGGGAACACTGGACACAACCACTTTTCCTTTGATTAGTGCTTCTTCACCTTTGACCAATTTCACATATATAATTTATTCCAGACAATCAAAATGAATATTACTGTATTCTACCTGAATCATACAATAAAACATAAAGAAGTTACAGGCTTTGGACATAAATTGTCACTTTGCTGATTAATGAGACATTGTACTGCAAAACTGACTATGAGTTATTGGAGCCACCAAGTTTTCTTTACTCTTTGTTGCTGTCTTATCATTATAGATAATAATGACTAGCCCTGTTCCAAACCAAGGTGTCTTCTGCAGCATCCACAGGGTTGAGCTTTAGAGTCCACGAAGTACCCTTTTCATTATGTTCTTGTCAATCGATCAAAAGAATTTGAGGGAGACAGAGAACTTGAAACATGACCAATGCAAACTGAGGAGAGGCTGCAAACTGACTCATCATTATTACCAGTAACATATGTACATCAACCCCAGGAAGATTAGTCAAGAAGGCGGGCATTTCATCATTAGAACTTGATATATAATTAATTTCCCATAGGAGAATTTGATAGTTCATCATTTTGAATGGCAGTAATTTAATTCCATTTTAATGTTTTCTGACATAGTTGAAAAGACAATTAGCATAAGCAAACCATGAATGAGATGAAAAGTCAGCATTTCTTTCTTCCCATTGGATGTAATCCAGCAGTGAACTAAATCCCTTTTTGTGGACATGTGAGTTCTAGTTTCAATGCTTATACTTCCTACTGGTAGATGTAAAGCAGGAACAACTTTGCAGAGATGATGAACATTCAAGGAAGCACTAGTGGACAGAATGATTCCACAATTATTGTCAGTCACCAGACAAAATGAACCTCTATAAAGGATGAAAACCTCACAGGCAACAGGATTAATGTGCACTAATTTTAGCTGGTGTTGGGTTTTCATCTTACTTAGGAAGGACTGTGTACCATTTTATAGCAGCTCTAGCAATGCTCAGAAATAATTGCATCCAGCCCAGACTGCATTTGCAGCAAAGCTCATGACAACACAGTTAGTGTTACAGTCCCTTTCTGGTGCTTCAGAATAGCGACAGCTTGCTCATGAGTCACGCCTTCCAGAGACTCTCCATTAACAGCTAAAATCTGATCACCACGCTTCAGTCTGCCATCATCTGCAGCTGCTCCCTGCAAACGACAGAAACAGTACATCAGAGGACAAGCAATTTTATAGGCCTTAATTAAAAAGACACACACACACACACACTGAACAATGTTGTTCCATTTCCATTAGCAATGCTTCCTGGAGTATTTGTGAAGAGGTGGAAGTAAAAGAGAGCTGCTCTACTGCCCTCCTGTATGGAACAATGATCACTTTCCAAGGCTGGGTCAAATCATTTCACATCACCATGTTTTTTAAAATAAGGCAATGAAGGGAGTGTTGACTCTAGAAAGCTCACCTCCCCCCATATCTTGTTGGTCCCTAAGGTGCTAATGGACTTGAATAAGCAGCCTACAAATGGCTCTCCATAGGGCTCCTGTCATGCAGACATTTTCCTATCATTTCCACATGGTGAAAAATGATGGCTTGGTCTTAGAAAGTTGAAATGTCAGCCCAGTAAAACTAATGTTCTCAGACCAATGTTAAAATGCCAAGGAATATTACATAAATAAACTTGTATCTGTACAGCCTGCTTTAAATTGTTGCTTTAGGCAGAATATAGCTATTAAAATATTGTATGAAATATCAACGATTGGTAGAATGTGTCTAAAAATCATAGTGAAGAGGACAGTCAGGAATCTGGTCTCTTGATCTTCTATCTCATATTTTTACAAAAGCAAGATTAAAGTTACAACCTTGCAAAAGATGTACAAGCTTGCCTCTTAGCAATGTAGTGATCATTTGGTTAAGCACATTACAAACCCCTTTAGCGCAGCCAGTATACTACTCTCTTTACCAGTTTTGTTTCTTTGAAAGATTGTGAATCAAGCTGTCCATTCACAAATATTCACAAAGTGAGTTCTTCTTGGTGCTTTGCACCTGCCCAATTATGCACATACTTACATATTTCTTATTCCTGTACAGAGACATATTTCTAAAATTCCTCTTTACTTATCAGGTAGTGCATAATCCATCAAAGATGGAAATATAACTACTAACTGTGCATAAAACTGACTGATCTTTCTTTAAAACAAATTCTTCTTTTTAAAAAATTGAGCAATATTTCGATAACAAGAGTCCAAGTTTTTGCTGAAAATATTCCCAATTTCCCTCCAATATTTATTTACCATAATTTACTACCAGAATTATTATTTACACCTTAGATTTTCACTCTTTTACCCAAATGTTTTACCTACCCTCTACATTTTTCCTACAAAAGAGTTTGTCTCCTTTTTGGAAAGTTATTGAGAAATATTAAATCCTTATATAACCTGAAAATATTAATATCTGAAGGGCTGCTACAAAAATAATGCTTATACAGTTAAAAAGCATACTTTGTAATCAACAGGTTCAGTGATAAAGAACACAGGAAAATAAATACAATACTCAACACTATTATGTTGAGGACCTATCAGCTAAAACCTGAAAAAAATGACATAGAGACAAGTGGTGATAACAATTTCTCAAAATGCAATATACTGGTCAAACTGGAGCTCAACTGCTGTATTTACTGAAAATTCCAGTAGTTTCCACCAGATTTCAGCACCATGCAGGAGGGAGAAACTTGGAGCGCCATTTGCCAGCATGGTACCATAGCCTGGTCAACTATAAATAAGTGAACTACCCCAGCAAAAGGACCCACCTTCAATGTTCCCTTTGAATCCCCCCCCCTACTGAGCGGAGCAGTTCACAACCTGAGCAGAATATAAACCCTGTGCGGTTTCCTGTGTAAATGAGCGGCCACTCACGCACACAGCTTGGAGGGAACACTGTCCACCTCTAACACCCAACCCACTGCCCCCTTGCCTTTTAGCACCCCACTAGATAATCCCACCCCGTAGGGGATAGTACCTCTCACTTCGTGAACCACTGGTCTAAATGGAGTTTCATTCGCCTTGTCTGTATCATACGAAGAGTCTCATGTGCTCCTGAATCCTGCCTTGCTTTTTGAGAGGCAACCAGGTGGTGTTCCCAGGAACACTTTCTATCACTTTTGTTATGTTACTGAATTGGTCACATTGACCCATGCTTCTGTAAACTCCAGATTAGACAACTGTAATGTACTTTACATGGGGCTGCCCCTGAAGGCAACTCAGAGACTTCAGCTACAGCAATATATAGCCTCCTGTTTGTTAGCAGGTGTCAGACATGGGTTGCATATTACTTTCCAACAGTTGTATTTGTTGCCTGTTTATAACAGAGCTAGCTCGGACCTTAAAAGCTCTTCTTCACTTGGAACCCTTATATTTGAAAGACTGTCTCCCTATACAGATCACCTACCACCTCAGCCTTGCCCACACTTTCTGGTGATAATTTCCTCCCTTTCAAAGGTGTGTTTCGCCTCCATAAGAGTACAAGCCATTTTGGTAGTTTCACACACTCTTTGGAGTGGCTTACCAGAGGAAGTGCATTGAGCTACTTTTCTGATAAGTCCTCCTTACCCCTATGGGCCTTTGGCTGTTAACATTTTTTTTTTGTTCCAGCTGCTTTTTTCAGGCCTCTGTACTGCCCTTATTTTCCTCATACTCTTAATAAGCTGGTTTATTTACAGATTTGGGGGGAGGTTGTGCAATTTTATTTTCTTGTATTTGTATCTTGAGTATTTTATGGGCTGTTTCGTATTATATTTCATTTTTGTTTTATTTTACTGTTATTATTGATGTTTTATATTTACTTGTTTCTTCATTAAAATTAAAACACCAATAGTCATATGATATATACTTATGTTCTTTTTAAAAA
Source organism: Gekko japonicus (assembly GCF_001447785.1). NCBI lineage: Eukaryota > Metazoa > Chordata > Lepidosauria > Squamata > Gekkonidae > Gekko > Gekko japonicus. The sequence goes on from NW_015168657.1 coordinate 439,245, forward strand.
TTACCTTTGCAAAAATGGTCTTGACATAAATGGGGAGGTCTCCATGGGGGCTTCCGTAGCCTCCTACAATACTAAATCCCAATCCATCTGAGCCTTTCTCCAACACAATAATTTTAGGCTGAGGTGCTCTGAAAAACACAGCAAATGCCTCTTAGAACAGTGCTTTTTAATAACTGGGAAAGCAACCTAATTGGCATGGGGGGCTTTAATAAAGCTGCCCACTTTCTTCTGGCAAGACTCCTCTGTTTGCATCAGCTATTCAGAGCCAGAAATCAGCAGGTGAAACTTTTTCCCATTACTGAATCTCCATGCCAGGAAAAGTTCCACGTGTGTATGTTTTGTGGCTGTTAACAGCTGGAGAGCTCTGTCATTTAAAATGAGGTAAGGACAACAGTTGTTGTTGCTCAGTCGCGCAGTCGAGTCCGACTCTTCGCGACCCCATGGACCAGCTCCCGCCAGGCCCTCCTGTCTTCCGCCATCCTCTGAAGTTGGCTCAATTTCATGTTCGTTGCATCGATGACACTGTCTAACCATCTCATCCTTTGCCGTCCCCATCTTCTTTGACCTTCAATCTTTCCCAGCATCAGGGTCTTCTCCAGTGAGTGCTCCCTTCTCATTTGGTGGCCAAAGTATTTGCGCTTCAGTTTCATTATCTGGCCTTCCAGGGAACAGTCAGGGTTGATTTCTTTTAGGATTGACTGATTTGATCTTCTTGCAGTCCAAGGGAAAACCCCATGGACAGTATCAAAAGGACAACAGTATTGTACCATTTATTTGTTTAAAATAAATTATTTCCTGAGAAGAAGCTCCAGTGTGGTACTCCTTGCATGTTTCTGTTCAGTTTGTGCCAGGCATGAACTAATTTGTAGGCAGAGAGAGTTCTGAGAGAACTGTAACTCACTGGTATGAGGTTTCCTGCAAGTCAGATGTGAAAGGAGAGTGGCAGTGTTTGTTTAACAAGCAATGTAGTAGCACTAGGGTAACAGAGATCATATAGCTCTGTGCCTGATGCCCAGCATTAGTACATATGGATGGTTAGCAAGCTGCTGATCCTGAATCTTAGATGTGTATCCAATTCATAGGGAACCAGCACTGGAGATGTGATCTAGGTTTCAAGAAACGACAGACTGTGACAAACAGGAAAACATTTTATAAAGAACACTTGGTGTTGTTGTTGGCCTAGGATAGGAGAGATCCAAGATCAAATCCTTGCTCAGCCATAAGGTTCACTGGGTGACTTTGGGCCAATCACAATTTGTTAGTCCAACAAAGTGTTGTTGTAAGAATAATATGAAGGAGAGGAAAGCCATATATACCACTCAAGGCTCCTTGTAGATACACAACATTAAGATAAATCCTACCCCAAAGATAAAAATGCTCTTCCACTGAAACGTGTGAGGCTGATTTTCAATAACTCTCTCTCTGACTACAACCCACCCCATTTTGGCCCCATCTGGTTTGTGAGGCCCCATCTGGTTTGAGTGTCCTCTGATCACCAGGAATAGTATTTGGGGGTAAGGTTGCCAACTCTGGCTTGCAAAATTCTTGGAGGTTTGG
>NW_015168657.1:440841-502257 GCF_001447785.1 Gekko japonicus
CAGAGATTTGATACCACAGAATCCACCCTCTGGACCTGCCATTTCCTCCAGGGGATCTAATATCTTTAGTCTGGAGAACGGTTGTAATTCTGTGAGAATTCCAGGCCCCATCTGGAGGTTGGTAACCTTAATGTGGGGGAGGTTCATGGGATTCAGCATGACAGGGGGAAGAAAAAAGTCCCATTCTGTGAGATTCATGCTACTGACTGTTTGCTGGATACAAGCAATTCCTATTATTCAGGGAATAATTTTAATCCCAGTGACTAAATGTTACTGAATGCTTGATAATTTTCATGAATCAAAGGATTAAAAGATTTAAAAATTATCTCCCCAAAACTTTATGGAGCATGTATCTTGAAGTTTTCTGAGGGAAAATGCTGAAAGCCATTCCGCATTTATTTAATTTCTCTAAGGATAGATCATCTGGAATTGTAGTTGTCAAAACCCATCTCAAGCAAAAAAAGAGAAGAAGACAGGAGCAGAATCAAGATGACAATATGTCGGGGGGGGAACTCTGGGGAGTGGGTTGTCAGAAATAAATCAAAAGAGCAAAACCAAAAAAGATTCACACTTGCATGTTTTTGTGATATTAGCAGTTATATTAGCAGTTGAAAGCAAAAATATTTACATTATCCACCAAAAAAGAGGACATGGTATTTTGACGAATGCTGAACATTGGGGATACAAGGGGGAATTAAGAGTACATAGCAAACCTATACTCATAAAACAACAGGACTGGGATGTAATTCAAAAGTCACCTAGTCAGTTTTGCACATAGAGGCACGATGTTCCACATTCAGCTTCCAAAGGGCAGAACTGTGCACATCTATACCAAGAAAAGCAAAACTGTGCAGTGTATGCAATATATGAAACTGAGAAAATCTACATATATTTGCTTAGTTGTATAATTTATTGTTAGAAAGGGCAATGATCCCATTCCTTAACCTCTTATGGATTTTCTCTTCCATCCCCCCTTGCTAAATTTTTAGAAAGCATCACCCATACTCCCCCCCCCAGTCCACAAGGTTTAGAAATCAACTTTTAAAAGAGATTCTGCTTGCCATAAAATTCTGAATCATATGATGTATATGCAGAATTTCTGTTAACAATGCAATTCTGAGTAAGAAATTACTTAGGTCATTGTGTGGCACACGTGAAGTGCAAAAGAAAGGTGCACTATGTTACAAATATTAGATAATGCTCCAAAGTAATTCAGCCAAATGTGAAGACACATCAATGGATTTTTACACAGTGATCTGGGAGAAAAAAATTCTGCCCAAAGTACACCAATCAATCAAATAATTTATCCTACTGAAGAGTGAAAACCTATGCACAGCACAGAATTAAATGCATTAAATGCACAGCATTAAACTATTCTATGCATTTCATCTTTTGTTGCATGTATCTCTATTATTTCAAATTACATGGGGAGGAACCAGAATTTAGGCACCTTGTCTCTCCCAAATACTTTCCTGATCTCAGCATACCACTAGCAAATCATTACCACCGTACCATATGCCACAAACATATGGTACCATATGGTAACAAGTGTAAGCCTGTCAAATATATCTAAATGCAAACCTTGACAGCAGTTTATGGGATTCAAAATTTCACAGCTGGCAAAATGATAGAAGCTCAAAATTCTTATTCTACCCTTGACAAATGTATTTGTTTGTTATTATTTAAGACATTTTTATCTTGTACTCTCATCTTTTACTGTCTAGGCAGCTACCAAAGGTCAAATACAGAAACAGTTAAAAGACGAGTATCAACAAAGATCACAGAACCAGCAGAAAGGACAAGCTCTGAAAAGAGAGCAGCACAAAACTTATAAATCCATAATCTCTTGGTATAGGGAAAAAAAGTTAAAACATAATGTATATTCAAACACCACAGAGGAAGCAACAGAATCGTATTATAAATCTAATATCTGTTAACAGAAAGCTCCCCCCCCCCAGTTCTTTGGAGCAGTAATCTGGCCTCTTCTAGAATACCCAAAGCATTAAGAGAACATGCATACTTACTCTAGATCCTCAGGATGGTGTTTGATAGGTGGACTCAGATTAGTGCCAGCGGTCATGCTCTCTAGCTGGCTGGCTATGGCACTGATGTTAGTATCAGCAACAACCTGTAGGTCAGTGCAAAAGAGAATAAAATAGGCAAAATATTAGCAAGCAGCAAATTTTGAATTCTTTTTTCCCCCCCTGCTTGCCCATTGTTGGTGGGCAAGGTTTATTAGTTTTTTAAAGAGTTATATAAAATAAAAAAGAGAGCCATACACTTCAAAGGTATCTAGCCATTGCTTCGTTCATAACATCTTTAGAGACATAATTCCCTTTTCCCCTTTGTTAATCTATAGTCCACAACAGATGACATTAAGTAAAATTCCAATAAACAATTCATTTTTTCTATATCCTACCTGCTATTACTATTATTAATCAGTTTTATAACAATAAAAATATAAAAATATAACAGAAAAAAAACACACAGGTATATCACAGCAGTTAGACAGTTCAAATTTCTTATAGAATATCAATCTAGTCCCTTTAAGATATTCTTTCAAAATTTCAAAAAGTATTGTTAGCTTTCAAAATCCCCGTTTGCAAACCTAAACATAGTAATTTATATTTTCTCCATAACATCAACTCTCAACTTTACAATGCGAATATACTTTCACCTCACACTATATAGATCCCTCTTTTCTCTCACAACACTTAGGGTCATTACACCTTCTCTAGGTAATTAGCCCATTACTTTTGTTTTTCCCCTACAAGGCCCACTTTAAGAGTCAAAACTACCCTTTAATTTTTATCAACCATCAGGTAGAGCATTACAAATATCCAAAACATATTGCTTCAAATAAACCAACCATTACTTCTAACTTTCACTAATCAGTTAAGACAATAAAGATAGTCAATATTTGTAACTACAGATTATATTCTTAATCAGTCATTTAGCAAGTATCAGTAAAGGTTCAGTGAAAAGAAGGCAGAAAGAAATAATATATGAACAAATATGTGTTATTGTTATTGTTTTTCTTTTGCAGTTTGAGAGTTCACTTTAGGTAAATCTTCTTATTAGTCAGTTTCACCATGCAAACAATCAAGATATATTGCTACAAATTAGTTATACAGGTTATATTTATTCTGTTTACCCTGCAAATGTCTCCCCAAAATTGTTAATCCCCTGTGCCTTTGATCTTTGAAGGTCTCAATCTTACTTATATAGCAGCTCTTGGAAGTCTGTTCCTTTTCTGAAGACGCTTTGAAGTTCTCCCCCTCCCCTTCCAAACTGCTTGTATGCGAAATCAAACAACCCACAGCCTGTATAAACGCCTCGTTGTGCTTGATAACTAAGAAAACTGGGGACTTTAAGCAGTCAGAGTAGCCTTTTGTTACTTCTCTCGTATTCGGGATCACATCTCCAGATCAGTTGAGCTTTTGGGACAAGGATGGCGTCATTTGCAATGAAGGGTCTGTTATTTCAAGTAAACTAGTCTGTTCACTCTCAAAAACACTCTCGATTTGTTCCAAAAATGGAGAGATAGCTTCAAGTATTTTAGTTTGTATTCGTAGAATAATCTCATCCCAAACAGTTTTTGACAATTGCCAGTCCTCTCTGATTTGTGCTAAAAAAGCCATTTCGCACTTAAGCAGAGACTCTTGTAAACAATCATCTCTTTGGAATTACGCCATTAAAAGTGCTGGCTTCGTTGCTATTTCATGTCCAGACCCCATAAATAAAGTAAGTCACTGTTCTTCAATATTTAAGGTGTTTTCCAAATAGCAGATAGGAGATTTCAATATATTACTCTGCCCTTTGTATTTATATTGATGTTGACGCTCCGGAGCTCTGTTTCGCCGCTTATCATAGGAATGAGTGAGGGAAGATTCCTCAGCACCTCCTTTAGCTTCTCAGGAAAATTTATAGGGGCAAATAAAAGTTGTTTTCCAAGCTTGAAAACTGTTAAGAAAGAGAAAGTACTCACAGGTTCTTCGCCTAGATGGTATGACGAGGTTTGAAGGCTCTTTGTAAAGGGGTAATACAGCTTGTCAGTCGTGCTATCACGGTTGGTCTTCGGTGCTTCCTGCATTAGGACGATTCTGACTCCACACCCGTTGTTGCCACAAACGGGGGGAGCTCAGATATAAAAGTCCTCTGCAATCAGTTCGTACTCCCAACGAACCGATGGGACCAAGGAGAACCAAATGGACCCCTAAAAAAGCTCCAGAAGTTGGTGAGTCTCAGAGCCCTGAGAAAACTCAACCATGTTGCTAGACTATTGCCCCGCCTTCTTCCAGCAAATTTTGAATTCTTAGCAAACCCATCTTGCCCTGACCTGGATAGCCCAGGCAAGCCTGATCATGTCAGATCTCAGAAGCTAAGCAGGGCCAACCCTGGCAACTATTTGGATGGAAGACCTCCAAAGAATACCAGGGCTGAGAGGCAGAGGCAGGCGATCAAGCCACTTTTCTGGACATTGTCCATGCCCCAGTAGAGTTGTCCGAGGTTGTTATGACTTCCAGACAGAGACAAACACACACACACACACTACGGTTGCCAGCCCCCAGGTCCAGGTAGGGGTTCTTCTGCTTCTGGGGGCTCCAATCTGCCACTGGCCAGCTGGCCGGTGGGGGAAGCCCCACCTCCAAGCCCACCCCCAAGAGTGGCCACCCCTCTCCCTCCCCTCCTGCAGAGATTTAAAGGGCTTCAGCTGATCAGTGGGGAGGGCCCTTTAATTCTTTCAGCAAGGAGGGAGAGGGGCTGTCACTGGCCACAGCTCCGCTTGCAAAAAGACCCTTTAAAGGGGCTTGCAGTTAGCAGTACGGTGGTGCACAGACCTGAATCCCAAGCGGTGATTGTATTGTATTGTGCTCCCTACCAATTATACTCCTCCATGGGATAGTGAAGCCCCATGAACATCATACGGAGCAAAGTGAGGAGTTCCAGTGAGAGGAAGAAATTGGTGAAAATTGCCCTTTCTTCTCCAAGCAGGAATGGAAAAGAGTTCAGGACCCAAGCCTTGATATTCCATGTTAAATGGATGACACAAGGATTCAAATGCACTCAGAAAGTATATCTTGGTAACACTTTTGGATATGCAGTTATCTATGTACCTCACTTCTTTTTTAATTTACTGTCAAGTGATTCTTATGTGCTGCATAGGAAAGGGTAGCCCAAACCTTTGGTTAACAATGGAATCAATTTAAATTATTAGTAATTGCTGCAGATGCTTAAATCCAAATTTATGCTTTAATTTGAAAACTTGATTTTGATGGTTTATAATTTTGTCTTCGCCTATTTTTTTAAAAAAGAGATCATTTGATGCTTTGTGTGTTAGAGCTTCCATAATTTTGTCAGTGATCTGATTCACATACATCTTTCGCAAGCTCTTTCTTCATCATCTTAACTTTTTTGTTCCTGACATGAAAAGTAATTATTTTTGGTTCTGCTTGCCTGACTTCCCTGCCAAAGTCAGTCAATGGAATCGCGTTGGTCTATTAAAAATCTACATCTTCATCCAAAAATAAGAGCTCTTGCATCATCTGTTTCTTCCATGGGAAAACACAAAGAAAAAAGAACAAGCAGAAAGCTGAGAAAATAAGATTATGCAAATCTCACTGTAGATTTGATTGTGCAAACCAAATAAACACAGGGATTAAATTTAACTAATTATTGGAACTGGTCTTATTTAAATAGGATTTGTTTTCACTACACTGCAACTCTTTCATCTGACCAACCTCAGTTTCTAGATCTGTTTTGGGATATAGATGAAATTAATGTGCTTTCTCATTCTGTGATGTCTAAAATTAGACCAGCAATTAAAGAAGAAACTACTAGTCCCTACAAATAAATAGCCTATGCCAGGGATTGGTTCACTAACAAGATTATCAAAATCCCACTGCTATCAATTTTGATCTTCCCTAACCCTCAATGTAATGATTTATAACACTCTAATTAGCACAAGGCACAGATTTCAGGGTTCTTTAAATAAACTATATGTAGTATTTTATATGTTTGTTCCAACAGTATACTACTGAGAAGGCAGAAAAGACTAATACAAACAACGCTATAATTCTCCAGTAGGACTGAACAACTGTTCATGGCTACTGGTTTTAAAAAATATCACTGGCCGCAAGACATATCTATATTTACCAATCTGTAGTTGACAATAAGAGTGCATCAGAGTTCAACAACCTTGCAAAAATATATCCTTATAACTACGCCTGCAGACAACAGATTAAATTAAACAACAGCAACCAAACAGCCAGAAGGGATATGTTCCCCGGGGATCCTAATCTTCCATTTGCAAACAACATTAACAAAGTCCTTTGCCATCCTTCCCAGGACATATCAACAATAAGCCTTTCCACACCACTGCATACAATTATTTGACCTTTCCCAGCTAGTTAGCAGAAGGGGGTTTAACTGATAATAGAATTACTTAATGATGTGCCACTCATGATTATCTCATGGATAGAACGAGCACTTCTGTTGTGTGAATTCAAAGCCACTGTTGGGCAAATGAAGAATGTGGAGTGGTTCTGTATGTCAGAGAGGGTATACAGTCCAGTAAGATTGAGAATGTAAGTGTGCTCAAAAGGAAGTTTAACCCTGGCAGTCTGTTATCACCCACCAGAGCAAAGGTTAGAGGATGATTTAAAAATAGCAAAAGGAATTAAGGAAAGATGAAATAACTGTCATAACAGGTGATTTTAATTACCCACACATTGATTGGGTCAATATGTGTTCAAGTCAGGAGAAAAAGATACTCTCAATGATTGTACCATGGAGCAGATGGTCACAGAATCTACTGGGAACAGGCGATCCTCAACTTGGTCCTACATAATGCCCAAGACTTGGTGAGAGAAGTAAATGTAATAGCATGGGTTGGGAACAGTGACCATAAGGCTATTAAGTTAAACATTAATGTAAATAGGGAGTTGCCCCAAAAGACCAACATAATCACTTTTAACTTTAGAAAAAGTAACTTCTATCAAATGAGGGAGCTTGTGAAGAAGAAATGGAAAGTAAAGGTAAATAGGGTCAAATCCCATTCGGAAGCTTGGAAACTATTTAAAACTATAATCCTAGAAGCTCAGATAAAATGTAAACCGCAAGTTAGGAAAGGTACAAATAGGTATTTAGAAAGGCCTGCATGGTTAACAAACAAAGTAATGGAACCAGTAAAAGGTAAGAAGGATTCCTTTAGGTGGTGGAAAGCTAGTCCGAGTGAGGTAAATAAAAGGGAGCACAGGTTGTGGCAAATAAAATACAAGTCGATGATCAGATGGGCAGTAAGGGACTATGAGGAACATATTGCAAAAAACATAAAGATCAACAATAAAAATTTCTTCAAATACATTAGTAGCAGAAAAACAGCCAGGGAGGCAGTGGGGCCCTTGGATGACCAAGAGGCAGGGCTCTTTTTGTAGCAGGAACTCCTTTGCATATTAGGCAACATGCCCCTAATGTAGCCAATCCTCTAAGAGCTTACAGTAGCCCCTGTAAGAAGAGCTCTGTAAGCTCTTGGAGGATTGGCTACATTAGGGGTGTGTTGCCTAATATGCAAAGGAGTTCCTGCTACAAAAAGAGCCCTGCAAGAGGTCGAAGGATTACTAAAGGATGACAGAGAAATGGTAGAGAAGCTGAATGCATTTTTTGCATCTGTCTTCACTGTGGAAGATGGGAGAATTGCCCACTCCAGAACCATCGATTTCAGGAGGGGTGTTGAAAGACCTGAGTCAAACTGAGGTGACAAGAAATGAGGTCCTACAACTGATGGACAAATTAAAAACTGACAAATCACCAGGCCCAGATGGCATACATCCAAGAGTTCTGAAAGAACTCAAAAGTGAACTTGTGTTATCTCCTGTCAAAAATATGCAATCTGTCTCAAAGGACTGGAAGGTAGCTAATGTAAGCCCCATTTTTTAAAAAGGTTCCAGAGGTGATCCGGGAAATTACAGGCCTGTCAATCTAACATCGATGCCAGGTAAGTTGACGGAATCTGTTATTAATGACAGAATTAGTAGGCATATTGATGGATAAAAGCTATTGAGGAAAAAACAGCATGGATTCTGTAAGGGAAGTTCTCACTAACCTTTTAGAGTTCTTTGAGGGGGTGAAGAAACATGTGGACAAGGGTGACCCAATAGATATTGTTTACCTAGACTTCCAGAGAGCTTTTGATAAAGTTCCTCATCAAAGGCTCATAAGTAAACTTAGTAGTCATGGGATAAGATAACAAGTCCTCTCATGGATTAAATACTGGTTAATTAATAGGAAACAGAGAGTGAGTATAAATGGGCAGTTTTCACAGTGGAGGGTAGTTATCAGTGGGGTTCCACAGGGCTTGGTACTAGTCCTGTGCTTTTTAACTTGTTCTTTAAAGATTTGGAGTTGGGAGTAAGCAGTGAAGTGGCAAGTTTGTGGATGACACTAAGTTGTTCAGGGTGGTGAGAACGAGGGAGGACTGTGAGGTGCTCCAGAGGGATCTGTTGAGGCTGGGTGAGTGGGTGTCAACATGGCAAATGAGGTTCAATGTGGACAAGTGCAATGTAATACATACTGGAGCCACAAATCCTAACTATAAAACCTCGCGGATGGGGTCTAAACTGGTGGTAACTGACCAAAAGAGAGACTGGAAGATTTGTATTCACTTACTGTGAAACTTCCTTTCTCAGTGGTCCGGGAGTGGGGCAGTCCTTACTCTTGGGAATAGGCTCCTCCTCTGGAATAGGGTCAGTTTCCTCAGATCAATCCAGGAAGGGGAGGGGCCTGTCCCCTGAGAACATCCCAGTTGTCTCCAAGCCATGCATCCCCTAACATCACACTAAGGAAAAGAAAAACACTTCTTCCCACCATAGTGAGACTTGATTTTCGGGGCAACCAGCCTAACTTTATGCCCCTCCTGTGGGTGTAGACTAAGGTTGAAACCTTCTGTTGCTCTCCCACCCAATTAACTCACTTTTTTTTTGCTTTAGCACCTCAGAGAAACTTCATAAATGTTCATCCAGTTTCTATATCCCCAAAAAAAAACCACTGGAAGCTGCCCCCCAAAGCTGGGTGGGTAGGACTTCCCCACTCCCAGACCACTGAGAAAGGAAGCTTCACGGTAAGTGAATACAAATCTTCCATTCTCTGGTGGTCCTGGGAGTGGAGCAGTCCTTACTCTTGGGACATAAAATAGCAGTGTGCCCCAGGGTGGGAAATCCAGCTTCTGGTTTATAGGGTGTGCTGCAGCACACTCCAATGAAAAGCTGCCGCAGCCAAGGTCAACTTCTCTACTCTATAGCACTCTACTCTATAGAGTGCACAGACTTCCAGGTGGCCACCATATCTACCTTCTCCAAGGATGGAAGTGATCTGTAAGCTGCTGATGTAGCAGCCCCCCAGAGAGAATATGCTGCAACACGTTTGGGTGGATCCAGCCCCTGAGCCTTGCATGCAACAATGATGTCACCCCTAAAACCACCTACTTAAAGTAAAAGGTGGTACCAGTTGAGGTAAGGAAAATATCCTAAAGGAAACAAATAGGGTATCTGAAACATGCCAATGCTTGGCCTGTCAACATAAAAACTGAATACCCTATGGACATCTAGGCAATGCCATTCCCTTTCCTTATCCTGCCTATGATTGGGACAAAGGAAGGCAAGACAATGATCTCTGACTAGTGAAAGAACTGGATTAACCTTGGGAACGAAGGCTTGATCTGAGCATAACTTCACCCTATCAGTGCGGAAAACATGAAGTTCCCTGGAAACTGACAGGGTCCTCAGTTCCAACACCCGCCTAGTTGACATGATGCCGGCTAAAAACTAGGTCTTGAATGTTAATTCCTTGAGACTTCATGGGTTCAAGGTTCTCCACACGATACTCTCAGGACCCTATGTGGGTTCCAAGTCGGAAACCTCTGCACGTGGCGGTTTTGACCATGTAGTAACCCCTTAGGAATCTCTTAACGTATGGATGGCAATTTAAGGGACTTCCCTTGCTAGCCCCCATCACTGCCGATATGACTGCTGCCTGTCACTTTAATGTACTCACGCTTAGCCCTCTATCCAAACCATCTTGGAGAAAGCTAAGACGCCTCTAACTGATGCATTTAATGTTCTGAACACCAAGGGTGCGTTCAGATGCGGCGTTTCAGCCGGCATAAACTGTACTGATTGGAACCGGTGCAGTTTATGCCAGCTGAAACGCGATCACACTCACCTCCATTTTGCGGATTTCATCGCTGTATGCCCGCTCACATGCTGCGGGCGTCGGCTTTTAAAAAAAACTCAGTTTAAGCATGCGCATAGGCAGCTATTCACAGAATGGCGATATTTGCGCATGCTCAAAACACCCCATATTACATTTAAACTTTAAAGGTAAGGACTTACCTTTAAAGTTTAAACACCAAACTGACCTTCCTGAAGCCCCGGACTCCTCTAAGACACTACACTAAGGGCTTAAAAAAAAAAAATCGCTCAGGGCGAAGCTTCGCCCAAGCGCACATCGCTTAGTTTTAAAAAATGGCGGGGGGAAATCGGAAGCCTCAGGCTTCCGAACAGAAGTGGCTAGAAGTGGAGAGTGATCAGACGGCGGGGTTAAGCGAATGCAACCGTTGCACTCAGGATACCACCACTTGGGAACCTAGTGGCAGAGTGCAACGGTTTAAAGGGCTTTACAACGGTTAGGGATGGAAGACAGATGTTCGCCGTCTGAACGCCGGTAAGTACAACGATTGCAACTGGCACAGATTCCGTTGTAAAGCCCCCGTCTGAACGCACCCCAAGAGTGAAGAACCCGCCAGGTTGTGTTATACACCCTATTCGTGGAACTCTTCCTAGAAAACTAATATGGTGTCTGTCACCCTGTCAGGGTAACCCAACCCTTCTAGCTGTTTCCGCTCAACCTCCAGGCTGTTAGGTTTAAGAGGGCTGGCCGCGGATGTTGTGCTGATTCTAATGTCAAAAAGTCCTTTCCCAGTGGTAGGCATCATGGTTCCATGGTCGACAATCTCTTCAGATCCTGGAAGTAATTTGTGGCCAAAAGGGTGCTATCAGCACTAGGTCCACCTTCTGTTCCAGCAGCTTCTGAATCACCTTGTGAAACAATTAAGTCGGTTGGAGCATGTACAGTCATTCCTGTGGCCAGTCGCAGTTCAGAATGTCTGTTCTTGTTGCCCACTGGTTTTCAACTCTGGATATGAAACGTGGAAATTGATGATTCTGGTCTGTGGTAATGAAGTCCATTTCCATCATCCTATACCATTTGCAGACCTGTTGAAAACCCAACTTGCAGAGCATCCATACGGACCAATCTCATCTCCATCTACTCAGCCAGTCCGTCAATGCAGTGTCCTGGCCTGCCACATAGACCACCTCCAATGACTGTAGCTGGATCTGATCAGGTCGCTTGCTTCTGTGTATAAGGTCCGAAATCTGGTTTCTTATGCCTTTGTCGTCATATTGTCTGTCTGGACTAGAACATGATGACCTGTAAGCATCTTGGAGAATTCCAAGAGCTCCAGCCTAGTGGCTCTGAGTTTTATACTCAGTGAGGTCTCTTCCTGAGACCAAACCCCTTGTGTAATTGTACCTTGAGAGTGAGTTCCCCACCCTGGCAGACTCACGTCTGTGGTCATCAACATCCTCTTTAGATTTCGTATCAGGGATCCCCATTGGAAACAAAAGGGTTCCAACCACCACTGCAGCTGATGCTGAAGTTGTTTTGGCAACTGTACCAGCTTGTAGCCCTAACTGGCCACCACATCCTGGTAAGGTAAGGGAAAATGTCTGTAGAGGTCCGGCATGAAACCTTGACCATTGAAGCACTTCATGGCTTGACGTCACACCACCATGCTCAGAAGCTTGGCCAGTACCATACCCTCTATCTTGTGTTTTTTTTCTTCCCCCCCAACCTGTCTATGGTCAGAAGTTGTATGTTGTGTTGTCTTTCCCAAGTGTCTATCTGCACCCACAGATGTACCCATGATTGAGAGGCGTTTAGATTGCCCTTCTCCATGTTGACCACAAAGGCATAGTCCCTAAAAAAAAAATCACCACCATCTCTGATGCCTCCCCGTTGTGCTGGTAAGAAGGGGCCTTGACAATGATGTCATCTAGAGATGGTGACAGCAACAGTCCCTGAAGTCTAAGATGTATTACAATGGCTACCATAAGCTTGGTGAATTCTCTTGGGAATGACTTCAGGTGGAAAGGCAACACTGGTACTGAAAATGTTTCCCATCATACGCAAAGCATAGGAACCTGCAGTGAGCCTCTTGAAGTGGGATGTGTAAATGGTTCTGCTGATGTAGCAGCCCCCCCCCACTCCCAAGTGCCTATCCTATAGATCGATGGATCCCAGGACATCCTTTGCTTGAACATCTGCCAGAATGGAGTTCAGAGTTTTCATCCTGAACATTCTAGTTCTGACGCAGTTGTTTAGCCATTTCAGGTCCAAGATTTTCCTGGCATCCTTATTCTTCTTTGGCTATGGGCACGATATCCTTTTGGAGTCACCACAGGACTGACAAGTTTTTTTGTTTTGTTTTTTTTAACATAGAACACGTCTTTATCTTCAATAAGATATCTGTCAAGTCCCTCTCCAAAAAGGTTTATGCCCTTGAAGGGAACTGCTGTCACTTTAGCTCGTGCCGTAGAGTCCCCATCCTAGTTCTGAGCCACTCATTCCTTCTGGCTGCTACACTGCATGCCATGGCTCTAGCTAACTGCAGCAGGATGTCCAGTGAAGTATCTACCACAATCACTGTCACCAAGGCAACCTTCTTAAGCTTGTCTTTAAGTTCTTTTGAGACTCCACTATTAGCTGAGGCTAGTCCTGATGCCCAAGAATGTGTTGCCCTGGCAAACGACAAGCCTGCTATTGACATCCTGATGGAGCAGACTGAGACTTTGAAGTCTTTGCGTAAGGCTTGCTAAAAACCCCTATCACTGGGGTCTTGGGCAACCTATCTGCATCCATAGGTAGAACTGAGTTGGAGGTCAAGCTAGTCCCAGGTTCGTCCACCATTGGCACCTTGAGTCTCTTGGTAGCCTCTGGTATCAGGGAATAAAGCTTGGGGAAAAAACATCTGATGGTTAGTTTTTAGCTTGGAATGGTGTTCCCACTCTGCCTACATCCTACTAGAAAAGGCTGTGGGCAGTTAGAGGCTTGACATTGCCTGCCTCAGCATAGCAACCCTGGACTTCCTCAGTTGTCTCCCATCCAAGTACTAACCAGGACTGGCCCTGCTTAACCTCTGAGATCTGACAAGCGTGGCCGAGCCTGGGCCATCTAGGTCAGGGCTGGCATCCCTTCTTGTGGTACTGCCCGTTTGTACATCATCTGGCCAGATTCCACCAGAAGTTCTCGGTCAAAATCATCCTTTTCCTTAAGTCTGGCGGAAAATCTAAGTACTTTGAAAGTAATCTCATGTACAGCTCCTGAGGGAATAGCCGGGACTGTACTGTTGGTACTACTCCCTCTCCTTCCTCCAACCATTCCCAATCTGCCCAATCTGAGGATGGAACTGGGGAGTTTGGGTCCCTCCTGGACTTTTTGCAGCCATCCAGTCACAGCCCACTTATGGTGACCCCTTGGGGTTTTCAAGCAGGAGATATTCAGAGATGGTTGGCCTTGCCTGCCTCTGTGTCGTGCCTCTGGCATTGTTTGGTGGTCTCCCATCCAAATACTGACCAGGGCTGACTGTGCTGATTTGATTATGTCAGGCTATCCTGAGCTATCCTTGTTGCCTCTGTTTCCTGGTTCTCCATAAGAGTCTTGCAGGAACTGTGAGGCTTATGATCTGAATACATTTGACTTGCTAAGTGTACCCCCCCAATCTGTTATAGCCTCTCTGTGGCAAACAGTGGCGGTGGTGGAAGTGCTATCAAGCAGCAGCCCCATATGGTTTTCAAGGCAAAAGACAGACGAAGCTAGAGAGCCAACCAGGGCTGACCATGCTTAACTTCCAAGATATCATTTATTTATTTATCAGATTTATACCCCGCTCTCCCCGCAAAGCAGGCTCAGAAGATTTGATCAACTGGGCTAGCCAGGGCCGCTGCCCTTGCCTGCCTCAGCATAGTGATCCTGGACTTCCTTGGTGGCCTCCCATCCAAGTACTAACCAGGGCTGACTCAGCTTAGCTTCTGAGACCTCAACAGATCAGACTAGCTTGGGCTATCCAGGTCTGGGAACAGGGAACTGGCAGGTCTAACTGGCAGCCATTTTCTATTCACTTGCCTGGGAGAGAAAGTGAAAGTAAGTCAACCATGAGGGTCCAGGGAACTAAGATGGCCACTGTCAATTTCCCTGCCCTTCTATGGCTTTCCCTGGGCCTTCTAGCTCCCTGTCTGTTCCATGGCTTACCATGATTCTGGCGAGGGCTAGAGGCTCCTGGCTTGACTGTTCGACCACACACCGGGTCCACCGAGACCAGGGAGATTGGCCAAGTTTGTGGCTTTGTCCCAGTCTCCTTACAGACTCAGCCACTTCCCCTGATGTGTGTTGGTTGGGGAGGCAAATTCCAGCCACAGGCTGGGCCCGGTGGGAGTCTGCGTACACAGCCACAGCTGCTGGGGATCTCCCAGCACTGTTGGCTGCCTTTGCGGTCTGATGCCGACCACGGCTTGAAATAATGAAGAGGGAGGGTCTCCTCCTTCTCTTCTTCTCATTCCTGGATCGCTGTGCTCTACAGAGCTCCTGTGAAACACATCCTGCTCAAGCAGCAGGGCCAGTGAGACTGGGATGTTCCCAGGGGACAAGCCCCACTCCTTCCTGGATTGATCTGAGGAAACCGACCGTGTTCCAGAGAAGGAGCCTATTCCCAAGAGTAAGGACTGCCCCACTCCCAGGATCACCGGAAAACATGGAGTCGTGGTAGCTAACACACTGAAAATGTTGACTCAGTGTGCAATGGCAATAAAAAAGGAAATGCTATGTTGGGGATTATTAGGAAGGGAATTGAAAACAAATCAGCCAGTATCATAATGTCCCTGTATAAATTGATGGTGCAGCCTCATTTGGAATACTGTGAACAGTTCTGGTCACCACACCTCAAAAAAGATATTATAGCAGTGGAAAAAGTACAGAAAAGGACAACTAAAATGATTAAGGGGATGGAACACTTTCCCTATGAAGAAAGGTTAAAGAGGTTAGGGCTTTTTAGCTTGGAGAAACAACAACTGAGGGGGTGACATGATAGAGGTTTACAAAACTATGCATGAGATAGAGAAGGCAGAGAAAGAAGTACTTTTCTCCCTTTCTCACAACTTGTGGACACTCAATGAAATTGCTGAGCAGTCGGATTAGAACAGTAAAAGGAAGTACTTCTTCACCCAAAGAGTAATTAACACGTGGCATGCACCCCCACATGAAGTAGTGGTGGCTACAACCACAGCCAACTTCAAGAGGGGATTAGATAAACATATGAAACAGAGGTCCATCAGTGGCTAATATAGATGGAACACCATGTTTGGGGGCAGTGATGCTCTGTATTCCTGGTGCTTGGGGGGCAACAGTGGAAGGGCTTCTGGAGTTCTGGCCCCACTGGTGGACCTCCTGATGGCACTTAGTTTTTGGCTACCGAGTGACATAGAGTGTTGGACTGGATGGGTCATTGGCCTGATCCAACATGACTTTCTCTTAAGTTCTTATGTTCTTACACCTACTTAATAAAAGTAAAAAGAAAAAAAGAAATAGTCATTTCCTGCTTAGCATGCCCTATTTTTCTGCTATCATATGATACAACTGTCATATGATACAACATATGATACAACATATGATACAACTGTCTAATTATGACAGCTTCCCTCAAAGGAAATTTTCACTCAAAATATGAAACATTTGAAAGTGGGATTAAGAAAGTTCTAATTAATTAAAATGTGTGAGAACCCCCCCCAACTTTATTTTAAGTCAATTATTGTTAAATAAAAAACATATTGCAGAAGGAGCAGCAGCCTTTTAAAAAAGGAGCATTTAACAGTCTGCTTCTCAGGTGGTACTCATGTAATAAGCAAGGATTTTGGCACTTTGCATGCCATGCTATCAACACTCACTTTCTTGTTATTCTAAGATATTACTGCCTGCATTCTGTTTAGGGAACTAGACCACAATGGCATCATCACATTCCATTAGTTTCATGTTATTGGCTGGCAATTGTCAAAGTGACTGACAATGCCATTTATCAGTGTCATCTTCTTCACTCTATGACTATTTTGCCCCTCTCCATCTAAAATTGATATTCTGAACCAGTCCACATGATACAGCCGCCATGTTACATTAGTGGCTTCAGATTGGATCCAGCTCTAAACTACTCATGTTGCATTGGCTTGCTAGCAAAATTATGTTTTCTCTGTGTTGAATGTATCATAAGGTGAGGTCCCACATAAAGTCATGCAACTGGACTCTCTAACATCCAGTTCAGAACCTGCTACTTTGAATAATTCCAGATAGGTAACCATGTTAGCCTGTAGATCCCACTCCTGACCTTCGATGGGGCGCCGTTGGTGCCAGTGGCAGAGGTTAGAAGTCTGGGAGTGCTCCTGGATGCCTCCTTAACGACGGAGGCCCAGGTAGCAGCCACTGCCAAGGCAGCCTTTTACCATCTACGGCTGATTAGGCAGTTGGTTCCTTTCCTTGAATGCAATGATCTGGCAACAGTGATCCATGCAATGGTCACCTCGAGATCGGATTTTTGCAATGCTCTCTACATGGGGCTGCCCTTGTCCCAGATCCGGAAGCTGCAGCTGGTGCAGAATGCAGTGGCGAGGCTGTTGTTGTGTCTTCCTGTGCAGGAGCACATCCAGCCCACCCTAAACGCACTGCACTGGCTGCCAATAACATACCGGATTCAGTTCAAGGTGCTGGTTTTGATCTTTAAAGCCCTATATGGTCAGGGACCTACTTACCTGAGGGACTGCCTTTCTCTACATGTTCCCCAGATGGCACTAAGATCTGGATCCCAACATCGTCTGGCCCTTCTGGGCCCTAAAGAAGCCAGGCTAGCAGAGACAAGGGCCAGGGCCTTCTCTGTGGTGGCCCCGCACTGGTGGAATGAGCTCCCAGAGGACATCAGGGCCCTGCGGGACCTTTAGCAGTTCCGCAGGGTCTGTAAAACGGAGCTCTTCCACCAGGCTTTTAATTAAGGGGCCACTGGTAACATCGTGGCCCCAGCCCTAACATCAGCACCAAAGTAACACCAGCACTAAAGTAATACCTGATAGCCTAGCAAGGAACCTGGAATATGGTGATTGTTATATCTGGATGCCGAAAGAAGGCCGCCGTTGTTTACTGTTTACTGTACTGCTAGCACTTTGCACTTTGTTGTGTTTAACTGTTTTATGTGTTTTAATATTTGTACAATGTATTTTTATATATGACTGTAAGCCACCCTGAGCCTGCCCTCGTGGGAAGGGCAGGATATAAATTAATTAAATAAAAATAAATAAATAGTAGACACTGCTTCTGAGGAAGTGAGTTCTGATTCACAAAAGAAAATAAATCTTCTTAATCTTTAAGTTTTGGAGTGAAGGCAGCATGATATAACCCAACCTTGTCAGACTTTGGAAGATAGGCAGGGTCGGTACTTGTTTGTGAGGTGACCAAGAAAGATCCTGCAGAGGAAGGCTATGAGAAACCACCCCTGCTTCTCACTTGCCTTGAGAGCTCCTTGCCGGGGTCACCATAAGTTGGTTGTGACTTTACAGCACTTATATACTTAAGGTTCCACTGAACTCTTATTTTATTATACTACCCTGAAAGTCATTGTGCAGGATTTACACTTTCAAATTAATAGCTATAAACCATGTATGCTGAACTTTTGTTCTGCTTCAGAGTTAGTCGTTTGTGAACTGTAGTTTTCAGCGGACATTCTGAACCATCACATGATGACATCTGTGTGCTCTATATTCTTCCAAATTAGGATCTGCAGGTGTGGCAAATCAATTATGTGATTACTTCACCACTCGCCCAGAAGAAGGAAAATATCCCCATCCCTTTTAACCTGAATTCACTCAAAGAATTTGCCAGCTAAAACAAATCCTTAAATGACTCAGGTATTGTACTAATTTTTCCATTTGACTAAAGATCCTGAAGACAGGATCCTCCTAGGACTTGCTCATGGTGCTTTGAACAGTCCTTCTAATGTCCTATCAGTCTTATAAACTAAAGGCCATGCCCTTTAATGAGTTAATCCATCTCATATTGGGAGTTCCTCTTTTCCTTCATTGAAATTAATGGGATTTAAAATTGCTTAATACTCTATGCTCATTCTTTTTAAGTGTGCTGATGGGGGAGGGGGGTTGTAAAGAAATAAAGTAAGTGCCTTGTAATTTACAAAGACAACAGTGATCATCTTAGTTAATGACACATTTCTCATCTACATAATTAAAATAACTTATCAGTTGTAATACCCGGACACTGCAGTTTGGTTGATAACCAGTCCTATGCAGAAGAAAATTGGATAACTCTACAAAACTAGCACTGCTGTTTCTCTTGATCTTTCCTTTGAAGAACAAGGAACTTAGCATGATGGACAACTCATTCAGAATTATGAAGCAAAAAAAAAAAAAGTAAATAATTTTCTATTTGTACCATTTTTTGGGGGGGGGGTTTAAAGAAAAAAGTGACAAATTATAATCATAGATGATTTTTCATGTGTTACATTTCCCTCCCTCTTTCTCCTTGTTTTGCTTTTATATAATCATGCTTACAGTCTATATGGGCACAAATAAAGAATTCTTCAGTGAAATAATTTTTTGCTTTCATCTTGCGTAATTCACATCAGCCAAAACCCTACTGTGCTGTGATGTCTTGTGCCAGTGATGCTCAATCTTTTTTTTAACACACCATTTATCTATCCTCGCACAGCTGCATGTTCAATTTATCATCATACCTGCAGGATAATGCTCCCATAAGCATTCTTCAGTAGATTAACTGCATCAGCGTGAGACAGCCCATCCAAAGGCTGCCCGTTAATACTGACAATCCGATCTCCCACCTTTAAAAAAAGCAACAAAACCAACAGAAAATTACTAGCATTAAGGGAAATTGGAGGCGTGCTTAATACTGCTTGCAAGTTTGGCATTGCACATCAATGTTTCTCAGTTATAGTAAGACAATAGAGATCTGCTGTATTTCCACTGATTAATAAGCATTCTTCATAGTGAGAGTAAAATATTCATCCTGGGAGTATCAGCCAACAAAAACACTTGGGTTTTACTGCTGTAATGCTGGAGTCAAGAGGAACAGCATAAGAACTCATTCTACATGGAAAATACCATTTTACATGTATGAAATTGGCTCGTTCAATATGAAAACTATATATGAAAACCGATGATCTTTCAAGGCAAATACATATGAGCTGTGAGCCACAAAGACACAGGCTATTGTGCTGACAACAGTTCTATACATTTTAAATTGTTCACATTAATCTCACTCCTTTTCAAAAGTTCAGGAGATAAAATACAAATCTAATAAAAATAAAATATCCATATTAAGTGTCAAGTGGTATGCAAATAATACACCCTTCACTGGCTTTACTTTCTCCATGCAGAAGAGGTTGGCTCAGATCCTATCTAAGCTAAAGCAGAGTAACAGTTCCAGAAGTGAAGTCCCTCCCCCACTCTTGCTGCAAAGTACTGTGCCTCCCAGAATCATGTCCCTGAAAATTAGTTGATTCCTGGGAACAGCAGGGGAGAATGAAGAGGGGCCTACAGGTGGGAGGGAGGAACCAGAATGAAACACTGGAACCTACCTGAAAGTTTCTTCTCTTCAGTGAGGCAAAGTCATCCCAACTTGGTTAGGTCATGCCTCTGTTCGCTCCTGGTAGAGCTATGGAAATTTTTGTGAGTTCCTCTATTGGAGAGATCAAAGGCTGACCCCTGTTGGTAGTTAATCCTCAGCACTCAGATCAGTAGGATCTAAGTGAGAGCTGACAAGCTGTAGATAACAGGTTCCAACCGGTTATGACTGGAACTGAAGCAAGTCCAGTCATTATGACTCAGCATGAAGCTGATTGGTTATGATGTGTATATATGTGGACATGTACCAGCTCTGTATTCCTTCTCTTATTCTCATGTGTATGGCGGAGCACTTTGTCGGTGGAGTGTACATATTGTGAATAAACCTGTATATAGTATACCACTGGACTGTGTACATGTGGTGCTATATAGGACCTCCACTGCAGTGAATGCTGGTGAGTGCTGGAGTGGCTGGAAAAGTCCTGGTGGCTGGTGTTGCTGAAAGAGTGCTTCAGACGCGCTGCGCAACAACCCCTCCCAGTCATCTCCAAGCCTTACTCTGACTGTGCTCCTTCATCTCTGTTTCTTCTTCTTCTTCCTTTTTTTAGTGGATAATGGATGACTTCAACCAGTAAAGAGAAAAACCCTTCAGGTAGGTTCCAAAGATTCATTCTTCTTCAGTGGGGGAAGTCATCTAAACTTGGTTATCTATACCAAAGCAACATTAAGGGTGGGACTGAACATACATCATAAGCTTCCACAACTTGGCGCAGGACTAGATCTGCTTTGTCAATTTTATAATGTTTTACAAAAGTAGTGAAAGTGGACCAAGTGGTGGACCTGCAGATCTCCAGCTCAGGTGCTCTGGTCAAAAAGGCTGCTGAAGTGGCTGCTGCTCTTGTAGAATGGGCTGTCGCATTTCTGGGAGGTGCCAGGCCTTGAATTTCATATGCCTTAAATATACATTGCTTCACCCAACAGGCTACAGCTGATTTGGAAACTTTCTTGCCTCAATTTTGGTACTGTGGGCAAGGATGGACCACCCATAGATGAGATTAGGCAGTTGGAATTTTTTAATGTCCCTTCCTCTAAGAGGTGGTCTGTAGCCACAAAAGGATTGCATTGACTTACTCCTAGCTTCCTTCTCTCTTATACCAGACATAGATGGCATAGCTTTTTTCTTTTCCTTTGTTTCCACTAAAAACTTGTCTAACATAGATTCTCCAAACATTAGTCTTCCTGAGAACTTTTATAAAGAAAGGTTGCTTTTTGACAGTGGGTCTACTTTCCAGTATCTGAGCCAGATGTTCATTCTAATGATGGTGTCAGCTGCCTGTGCTCTGGCACAGAACTGTATCGAATCCTGAGAGGCATCTGAGGAAAACTGGTTGGCTCTTTTTATTTTAAGCAATGTCCTTTTTAGCTCTAAGGGATCTGTGGGTTTTGCAGCAAACTGTCTGCCCAGATAACTATGGCTTGAATGAAGTTGGATAACAAGGCTGATGCCCTGATGGCTACAGACGAAGCCTCCTGTGGCATCTCTAAGGCTCTTTCATTTTTGTAATCCACTGAGTCCTTGAGGGCATTTTCACCATTTTTAGGTAACACTGTGCTAGAATGCAGTGCAACCACTGGGGTGTCCATCAGAGGTATTTTGAGATCCTCCATGGTATTGATAGGCAATGCATAAAACTTTCTGGCTATTAAGGCTAAAGAATTTCCACTGCCTGGTAGTGCCCATTCCGCCTTAATGACTTCATTGAAGAAGACTGGGAGTGGCAATACTGTTTGGAAACTGGTGGGTCTCTTAAATCCTCTGCTATCTACATTGGCTGAGGTTGGTGTGGGTTTTTCTGGAATATCCAGTTGGTAGTTAACAGTACTGATGACTTTATTTAATAGGTATTGGGAATGTTCTGCCTGAAAGAGTCTAGATGACTTTTCCTGAACATTAGCCTTCTCTGCAGACCATTCCATCTTTCCTCTGTCAGATGTCCCCTCTGCAGAAATTTGGATCAAAGAAGGCTCTCCAAATTCAGAGTCTGGAGAAGGTAAATGGTGGATGGATCTCCTAGTTTGACTATGCATGTCCTGCACCTCAGACCTTTTGGAAGTCTTAGATGATATGGGTGCCTGAGACTCCTCCTCTGACTCTTCAGAAGAGTGAGCCTTAGAAGATTTAGAGCCTTGTGAAGGTCTGCCTCTTCTGCCGAGTGGCAGAGGAGCCTCTGATGATGAAGAGTCTGGAGACTGTGAAAATGATGGGGAATCCCTCCCTTGCTGCCACTTCCTTCCCTGCCTTTCTGTAAACTGCTTCTGTTCCTGAGGCCACTGGCAAAAGGGAAACCCTGGAGTGGGCAGTTGAATTGGACTTAGAAAAGGGAGCCCCCAAGTGGTAGGAAAAGGCCATGAAGCTCTCAAGGCCTGGGCCATCCATTCTGTGCCGGGAGTTGAAAGTGTGCTGCTCTGGGTGCCATGTTTGGGGCTGCTTGAATAGGCTGCTGCTCATAAAGAACTGGGCCCAGGGAGGGTTGTTACTAGAGTTCCCCCACATCCTGGCCATCTGTTCAGGGGCTTGCTGGATAGACTGTTCCCTCTCTCTGCCTGGGAGGTTGGCAATCTTACCCCCAGCATCTTGCAAACTGATCTTCACCTCTCAAAGGCTTCCATGGCTCTTGGAACTGGTGTGGTGCCCGCTGCTGCACACTGCACTTGTCTGTGATTCCAGCCAGGTTGAGGCTTGATTGGCGGCGGCTGGTGTCAGGGGAGAATTGCAACCCAAAGCCTCAGGTCTTTCACACACACACCCCACAGCTGGCTGTGAGGCCATCAGGAGACTTTCCAGAGGTCCCTCCACACAGCCCGAAGCCTAGGTTTTCTCTCTCTCTTTTTTGCTGCTGGGACAGTTTTTTTCAGGCTGGCCAGAGCCATAGGATCCTCCCCAGCATTTCCTAGGATTTCTGTGACTAGATTTATTCATTTATTTTTTGGGGAGGGAGCAAAGCTCAAAGCATCCTAAAGGAGCAGTAGGGCTATCCAAACTGGATGGGTCAGCCTTTGATCTCTCCAACAGAGGGACTCACAGAAATTTGCCTAGTCCTACCAGGAACAAACAGAGGCATGACCTAACCAAGTCTAGATGACTTCCCCCACTGAAGGAGAAATCCTGTTCTCTAATTTTTGCTGGCAGACATACCTTCTGACAAAAGAACATACTGTTAGGATATAAGCCACAGTAGCATTCATTTCTCCATTGCGTATATAAGATTTTGAACATCTAGAGTAGTCTTTTTGCCAAATATTTGGATAAATGGACATCATATGTCAGTGTCATGCAGGCATCTGCTATCTGGCAATGTTATACTGCCATTAGCAAGATATCTATGGTTCGGCTGCAGCCCAATTGCTCTCAGCTATTAGGACCGCTGAATGTGTAATCTGTCACAATGCCTACCTTTTAACTGTTTTAACTGTTTTTATTGTTCTGATATTTATCCTTTAACTCAGAGGTCTTGAACTCATTTGTTACGAGGGCCGGATCTGACATAAATGTCACTTTGTTGAACCGGGCCACATGTGCCATAAAATGTACCGGGGGGGGGGGGGAACATCTTTCCATCACCCCAACCTTCCGCCCTGCTACGCAAGATGTTAGGAGTCTTTATGTGCATCCATAGAACTGATTTTAACTTGTTTTAATTTGTATTTTGTATTATGTAATTTTGGATATTGAACGCACTTGGTGCCCTATGTGAGCTGCCCTGAGCCCGTTCGCGGGGAGGGCGGGGTATAAATGTAAATAAATAAATAAACTGTATAAAGGACAGCAGCTGGTAAGCTCCGGGGTATTGTATTCTCACTGCAAGTCCCCATGGGCTGGAACGGGGGTGTAAAGGAAAACTCATATGGGTGGACTGGAGAGCCAGTGGTGCAGCACTGAGCAGACACTCCCATGCTGCTTGACTGCTGCAGACGAAGTTGGCCCACCATGCTGAAGCCACAATCAGAGTGGCTCCCCCCACTCCCCCTAAGCAGTCTCCTGTTTCCTCCCTTGCACTAGTTGCTTGGGAGCTGCATAAGAGCTCTGGATCGGCCAGTTCCAGCCCCTCGGCCTTATGTTCGACATCCCTGCTTTAACTGTTCTTATTATTGTAATTTATTGTTGCAAACCACCCTGAGCCCGCTTGCAGGAAGGGCGGGATATGAATAGAAATAAATAAATAAATACATGGAGGACAAAGTAAAGTCAGATACAAAGGCTTAAGTATCTATACAAAGCAGCCCACATTTCTTTATACATAAATTCAGAAGGGTTATTCATTATTTTCCATGCTCTCTTCTCTAGTTACAGATGATAGAATCTGGGATTATGCCCTTGATTCCAGTCACAAAGTACATTAAGAAGCAGCTACTATGCTGTGGTTGTTTTTATGTAGTCAGTCATAAAGCTGACACACACAGTCGTAGCTAACCATCAAAAGATGGAAGTAAGAAGGGACGCAGCTATCATGTTTAGAAATGGAAGTAGCTACCAGGATTTCTTCATCAAGATATGATCCTTGCAACAGAAGAAATCCTCCTTTGAAAGAATAAAAAGAGCAGCAGCAAAGCAAACATATTTGAAGGGAAAGTTTCACTCACTTTGAGCTTGTGTGTACGTGCTGCTACTCCGCTGGCTTGAATCATGGCAATAAAGATTGGAATGTCTCCCAATGGGCTCCCTTTGCCACCAGCTATACTGATACCAAGAGCATCATTCAGTCCCTTAATAGAAAGATGGTTGTTACAACAGAATACACAATATACGCATTTACACATGTTTGTTTAACACTATAATTCTTATGTAGGCTTCTTAATAAAGAAAGCATGTGCTATGATGCAAAATTCACCAATTCATGTGTTTGATTAAAGGAAACTGAATGTTTCACAACACTAAACCTCACATGCAGAACATTTCCATTTATAGACCAAAAACCCATACAGCACTTCTTGGTGCTTGAGGTTTGGGTAGGTCCCATGCTCAGATTGTTCAACTATACACAGTAGCTCTGCAGTGGCAGTCTCCTACAAATGTTACTTCCAACATGCATATATGTAATGCTGAGAAAAGATGACTGCAGGACTGTATCCAATTAGTGATGCTTTGTAGGAAGGTCAGATTTTGCACAG
This sequence comes from Gekko japonicus, assembly GCF_001447785.1. Lineage (NCBI taxonomy): Eukaryota > Metazoa > Chordata > Lepidosauria > Squamata > Gekkonidae > Gekko > Gekko japonicus. Next base: position 465,750 of record NW_015168657.1, read on the forward strand.
TTTAAGCCAATCATATGTCATAAAGGTCACAATAATCTGTAAATAAAAATTCTGATCTGAATACACAGATACTAATATATGCAATGTTCACTTGAGATAAGTGTTCACTTGAGATAAGAGTACGGTGTTCACTTGAGATAAGAGGTAATAATTTTTAAAAGCTTACCCTTGTAATCTCCACAGTCCTTGGACCCATATCTGCTCCAACTAATAAAGAAATAAACAATTAAATACTGAAATTAAGACAAAATGGTGCCAGGAGACTAGGTCCTCACCAGGTAACCCTTCTAAAATTACCATTGAGCAAAAAGCTTGGTCATGCCAGACCAGATGATAATCATGGAAGAGATGGGTCCTCTCCACTACCCAATGCAGATTAGCCACACCTGGCTTATTCAAGTGCCTGGATGTGTTTATATGAATTCCTCCATCAAATACTTACACACAATTGCACACATTCACAAAGGAGGCTATAGTATAGCTTGGCCTATGGTTAATGCCATTATATTGATTTACTTATTAATTTGTTCTTCTTTGGGTTCATCATGGCTAGTACAATGCTAACCCTACATGTTCTACAGTGTAACTAGAATGGATTGCTGATGTGGGAAAATACCATAGATAACATCCAGTTACTGTCATATACTGTTTCACCACTCAACAATGGAACAGTACATATGCATATAACAAATCAAAGACTAACAGAGCAATCCTATGCAGAGTTGCTCCAGTCTCAGTTGTGGATTTCAATGGGTTTAGACTGAGGTACCTCTTCATAGGAATTTAAAGTTAGTAATTTGAGTTGGATATAGAAGGTAACAGGTAACTTTGTCAGTTGCATGGCCTAAGAAAGAACTGAGTCACCAAAATAGAATGTAGAGTTGGGGATAGTACTTGTATTATATGAGTGGGTGTTCTGTGTGTAGTTTCAGCCCCAGGTTCACCGCCTGTCAGCTGAGTTGGAGGCCTGTGAGCCCTTTCTTCTCTGGTGCCTCCATTTCCCCCATTCCACCACCTCTTCTGGTCCCCTCCTTCCAGAGGTTCCATTTACTCCCATCTCTTATCTTTACATTCCCCTTGTCTTTATCCCCCACAACTTCACACTTCCATCCCTCTGCTACTCACGTTGCCCCCTACTTGTAGTGGCTCCCTGCTTCTCCCCTCTACTTTGGCTTATCATGGAATATGCATTGTTTGGGGTAGTTTCATTCCTAGATGCAGTGTCTTTGCACCTATAGACATCGTTCATCTGATTGGGACATTTTAACCCCTTTTTTAGTTTTTAAATTTTTTCAGATTTTATTTTTGCAAAACAATTTTCCCCAGGTTTGCAGAAACATCTCTCGTTTTTGTACATGGCCCCATTGTGCAGAGTTTTTGTACACACTCTGAGGCCAAATTCAAAATTAGGTATGATTCTTCCAATCACCCAGTTAATACCCCAGCCACAGCCAGCTATCATTATCCAGCTCATCAGTTTAACACTAAGTATCTCTGGCTTGCTATAGGACAGCTTGCTTCTTTGCAGGAAATGCTCCTCTGCATGACTGTTCTGGGGGGTTTCCCAAGTGTAGGCATTATTGCAGTTACTGTTCCTTTGCTACATACAGATGAACATTCTAATAAGTGTTCTAGGTGATCAGAATAAGATAGCATTGATAAAACAGAATAAAATACCATACTCTACAGGGTTATTGCTGTTTGTGCTTCCTATCCCATACCTGAGTTTTTATGAGAGGAATCAGCAGATGATCTTTTAGCACTGACAAAATTCTGTAAGGTGGAGATAACTGGAGCAAATGTAGGGTGAAAGTGACCATGAATGGTGTGTTGGCCTATCTGAAAATCAGAGGCAGAAATGGTAAGGCAGAAGGAAGAAAGTAAAAGATTTTACAGCACACTGAATTGAGTTCCAAATGAATACAGAGGTAGACAACATAATGTTATTGTGTAAATGGATGCACAAGTGCTTGTTCAGTGAGCATATAAAGTTAAAATACAGTTTACAGTGACTATTTATTCATTTATTTATTTAGAATATTTCTATGCCACCTCTTCAGTTTGTGTAAAAGGCCAGATGTTCCAGTATCACCGATTCTTGAGGTTCCACTTCCCATAATATTTATCATTGGAATGAAAATGAACATACTCCCACCCAAACATATTAGTGCAGCTCAGACTTGGAAAAAAAACTCTGATTTTAAAGGGATTACCATTTCCCAAGTGACCATGCCTTGATGGCCATCACCTACTGCTACAGATGTAACATTTCCGGAAATTTTGAAGCCATGGGGCTTAAAAAAAAGAAAATATTTTTATTTTTGTTTTAAGTTGTTTTAATTTTCTTTTATATGTGGGCATTGTTGCCCTCTTGTAAGCTGCCCTGAGCCCGCTCGCGGGGAGGGCGGGGTAAAAATACTAATAAATAAATACAAATAGAAATGGGGGGGGGGAGATTGAAACATATGCAATATGTACTTTTCTATCACAGCTAAACTTATTGTACTGCTTTAATAACATATATAATTTATCTTAATTAGCTTCTAATGTCCTGGCTCCACTGGTGGACCTCCTGATGGCACCTGGTATTTCTGGCCACTGTGTGACACAGAGTGTTGGACTGGATGGGCCTTTGCCCTGATCCAACATTGGCGTCTCTTATGTTCTTATATGAAATTACACTTTTAGGCATATTTGAGGAATTTAAAAGTATAAATGCCTTATAGTGTAATACTAAGTAGAGGCACCCTTCTAAGCTCACTGACTTCAATGGACTTAAAATCCATTCTTCTCCTGAGGAAGGCTCTGTTAGCTTTTTATAAGAAAAACTACAAATATACCCAGTATGTGTATGTGAGAGAGAGAGCGTATGTGGGAGCTGTGAAGTGCTGCAGCCTATGCTTCCTGAGCACATGTGTCTTAATATTTACCATCCGAGAGGTAGGAAAAATAAAAGTTAAAATTAGAAAACTGATTTGGGTAATAAACAAAAGAAGGTGTACAAAACAGTTTAATACAGTCACAGAAGGACTAGCAGCATATTTGGTTGCACTTCATAGCATTGAAAACATTAAACTCTTCAATGATGTGTTGTCATACACATTATAGTATATTGTTGTCAAAATTAGTCACATATAAACAATAAACACATCCTTGAAAATATGTTGTTTATGTCTACGAAGGAATGATCTAATGTAGTAAATTGTCTTATATACATTTGGCCAGCTATTTGCAAAAGAAAACAAGAAGTTCCCAAGTGGCTTTACTTCTAGAATCAGTAAAATAGTAAAAACTGAGGTATTACAATGAGAGATCCCAAGAAAACACCCATACTGCCTTGGAAAAGTATTTATTATAGCGTTAAACAGATGCAATATTATCATGCAGGAGCATCTTGTTTTCTTTTGCAAATGTCTGTCCAAATATCTGTATAGATCAGGTTCAAAGAGACTGGTAGTGCAATCCTATGCAGAGGTACTCCAGTCTACGCCTTTTGATAGCAGTGGACTAATACTAGAGTAACTCTGAGCAGGACTGCACTGTGTGGAAATGGGCACAGACAGAAATCACAATTCTGATTGGCCTGTTGAATGGATATAGGCATTCCTATACAATCATACAATTCCATCTTCTCTTTGCTAAACCTCAGCAAAGTCTTATCAAAAGGAAGAGTAAAGTGATAAAAATTCCCTTTTTCTATACAGTGAGAGTATTTCCTCCAAACATTTCACTCATATTTTCCTGAAGCCTTAGCTACCAAGCTACAGTTGTGCATGCCTTGTATCTGAAAAAAACCCCTTTGCTTGCTAAATAGATTTTCAGGGCACAGAGTGCTAATGAAATTTCTACAGAATCTCGATTAGTGCTCCTTGGGGTGCATGGAGAATTCATTAGTAGCAGCTCTCTGTTCTCTAGAGTATGCTTCAGACTAGGAGGGAATAAGGCAAAGTAATAATTTGAATAGGGACCAAGCAAGGCACAGTTCAATAGTTCAGGAGAAGCAAAATATCTAACATGCATCAGAAGGGCACAGAGCCCACAGAATGGCATCACATGGAAATAAGAATCAATGAGAAATGGTTTTGTTAAAATATTCATACCTTCTCATAAAATCACAGTGATTGCTGGGCTGGTTTCTAGAGGCAGAGTCTATAATATTCTTTCCTTTATTATTGTCATATATGATTATATAATGCTTGGGGACATTACTGCTGGCCACTCTGGGATGGCAGCAGGGTCACTGTCATGATGGAAGGGGCCATTAAGTTGCCACCAACCCAAGAACTGAGCTGTGACATTTCTGGGTGGCTGGGCAAAGCACGAGGTAGGGACTGTGCTTCTCGTGAGATGGAAAAGAGGCCAGAAAGCTTGATAGGGCATGTGTGGCACATCATACTATCTTTAAAAGGGACTGGTATGCAGCTGGGGAGGGTGCTCTTCACTGCCTGAATGAAAGGAATGCAAGAATGCCAAGAAACCCCCTTCCCTCTCAGTCTCAAGAAAGAAAGGGGTTCATGGCCAAAGAGGCGGGACTGTGACAGAGGTACAGTCTCATGTATAATACTTATAGTGACCAATGTTCCCTCTAAGCTGTGGAGTCTTGTGAGCAAAAATTCTACTTTGTAAGCCACTGGCATTAAAGTTGTGAGCGAGTGATTTGGCTACTGCATAAATTAGTTTCCTCTGGAGCCATCCTTCCTGAGCTAAGGCAAGAATCTGTGAGCCGGAGGCTAAAAAATTGTGAGCTATCTCACAGTAACTCAGCTTAGAGGGAACACTGATAGTGACTTAATTTTATTGCTGTAAAACTTATTATCTAGCTTGACTTCAAGAGAGCTAAGAAGTGAGATAAAATATTAAAATCAGATTGCTTATGCAATTGTTATTTTTATGAATACATCAAGAAAAAGGAAGTACATGACACAATAACCACCACATTATAAGAATATACGTATACTTCTAAAATAGGATTCCAAACCTCCTTTTATGCGAATACATTGTCCAATTGCTTAAAAGATTATTTTGATTACCAATAGAAGTAAATCAGTAAGTTGGATTTGAAAGTCTGTTCGCTGCAATCACTGCATACAAAGCAAAGACATCAAAAGCTGATGTTATCAAATCAATTTCCCATTTCTTATATAATGCACCACCATCTGCCACTAACCTGGCTGTTTTGAGATGTTTTCTGTGAAGACAGCCAAGATCCAGCTCTAAGTCGTCCAATCTCTAGCCGCACAAGCCCTTGAGCACACTTAGGAGATAAAAGAAATACACCAGGCAGTTCTTAGATCCCTCTTGGAATATATTCATTTACCAAGAAATCTTCACCCACACACCAAAATCTCACCCTTGCCATTTTATAACACAAAAGCCTAATGATTGTTTTAACAAGAGATCATATAATTAATAATCCACCTTCCAATTCTGGGTCTCAATCCTATAATTAGTTAGCTTTCTGTCTCTGCACTGCTTGTTTTCTATGTGCAGAGAGGTCTTTTAATGTAAGGAAGCATACAGCACCCCTATATTTTGAAGTCCCTTTAGAACTGTGCCTTTTTAAAAGAGCACACATAATAGATTTAATTCACAAGAGCATAAAATATTTATTTTTTTTATAAGACATGGGATTGAGCCCAGCAATCCATCAGTGGAAGGCACTGACAGCCATGGTTTGTTTGTTTTTCTCTCTGTTGCTCTCCTTCTAACAATCTTTTCTGACCTTGGAAAAGCTCACTCGTGAGGTTGCAGGACCTACATGGATCCATATAGGTCAGGAAGTTGAGAGGTAACGATGGAGTCTTGGGAGTATTTATGGAAAAATGCACTGAAAATATCAACATGTAATAATTTAAAAGAAAATTGTTGTAAGATGATGTATAGGTGATATATGACACCAAAAAAGATTGCTAATATGACTACTAATATGTCAAACAAATGTTGGAAGTGCAAAAGGGTTGAGGGCTCGTTTTATCATATGTGGTGGACATGTGAAAAGGCAAAAAAATTTTGGAGTGAGATTCATGTAGAGATGGAAAAAAATGTGAAATGTAAATTTAAGAAAGAACCAGAAATATTACTTTTGGGACTAAAAATGGAAGAGGTCAATGTGGCGAAAAGGACATTGATGTGGTATATGATAACAACAGCCAGAATGACCTATGCTCAATACTGGAAGCAAAATGAAGTCCCGAGAGTCGAGGATTGGATTAAAAAGTTATTGTTTTCGGTTGAAATGGACAAGATGACACGGAAACTTAATAATATGGAAGCAGAAGATTTCTATAAGGACTGGAAAGACTTAAAAGACCATTTGGAAAAATATTGGGATGTAAGAGACAACTTATTTTGCTTTAATAACTACTGAGTATTGATTTTTAGTAATATCAAAGGATAGAGATACAATTGTAATAGTTAAATAACAGTTACCTAGTGAACTTGTAATCAAGAAGTGGTTGGAGGAGAGAAAGTTAAGAAATTTACAGGAGGTCGTAGCACTGTGGGAAGCCATGTAAGGGGGGGGAAGGGAGGTGGGTAGGATGTAATGGGTATAAATGTAAAATCAGTGTTGGATGTGAATGATTATATCCTGAATAAAAATTTTGTTTAAAAAAAAAAGGAAGTTGAGGGGGAAGAAATTTCCCTTTTTGACTCTTCTGTTAGTGCAGAGGGAGATTTTGCCTCCCTCCCCTCCAGACTCCCAATGCAGGTGGCTACTAAGTCCATGCAGGCCTAATGAGCCTGGAAATAAATTTTCCCAGGGTCAGAAAGGACCGCTGGGGGAAGGGAACTTGCGAAAGATTGATGATCTTCACGCCCATGAGTTCCCAGATCTAATCCTTGGCTTGCAATTCTATGAACACTTGCCTGGGAGTAAATCCCAGGATACAAGGGATCTTCACATAATCATCAAGTATCTTCCCTTCTTCTTCTTTTAGCAACAATTAAATGAATTGAAGTATTTGCTTCATGAATGAGAATATTTCCTCAGTATCTCCATGATGTATGTTAAATTGGGGGTGGGGGGGGGTGGATCTCAAGTACATAAGCATCAGCCAACTTTTTTTGAAGCTCCAGCCCCCAGAATCATTTGCCAGTTATCCTACTGCTTAATGTACTGGCTCTTCTACTACGGTTGGGTGTCAAATCTAATTTTTGGATTGGCACAGAGCATTGCTTGGATCCCATGAAAAATTTCTATGGACAGAAGGGGTCGATTTTGCCAATGCTTCCCCAATGCTACAGACCTCTGACTCCCCCAAGCTATTCTATCCCCCAAGAGCAGCATTTCACGGGTAATTCTGGACTACAGGAGGAGGAGGGGAATTTTAACTACACAGATGGAAATCTCCTCTTTCTGTGGAAAGTTCTGGTGGATCCAAGTCTATAACCATCTTTTAGAATGTTTACAACTGCGGTTTGGAACAGAAGAATATATCATATGGCTCACCTTGAGAATAGTGGCAACAACCTCTTGTGAAGCATGTCTTACATCCTCCCCATTGACAGACAAGATCTGGTCCCCTTGAATTAGTCTCCCATCAAGGTCTGCAGCTCCTCCTTTGACGATATCAGAGATAAATACCCCACTTCCGTTTCTAACAATGCAAGAAGTACATGGCTATTAAACAAGCAAAAATAGTTTCTATATGCAATTTTTAAAAATGAGATATTCAAAGGAAGTGACAGACTCTAGGAATACAGACATTTAAAAGTTTCAGAGACAACACTCAATACAATAGGTTCTTATTACACTGCAGATCCCCACATCATGCTGTTTCTGAGGACAGTATTTCAGACAGCACTTACAGTTTGCAATTGGGACTGGACCCCTTATTTTTCAAATGGCAGGACCACGTCAGGGGATTTGATATACAAAGTTACTGAAGAAAATCCTGGCTAGAATTCCCTCAGTCACTACCCACATTTTAGTCTCGAAACAAAAATTCAGACACAATTTGCTATGTAGAAGAACAATAATAGTTCTGTACATTATCCTAGTAATCCTTACAGTTGTCCTGTAAGATAGTTCAATGTTACTGTACCTATATTCCAGATGAGAAAACAGCAGTTTGTACTAGGGCTCTACTCTGAAATGTGAAATGATATTTAGAAAGAGGATTTGTAATTACAATATGCCTAGTAAGCAGGAAAGAAGCCAAAAGCATAGATCCAATAGTATTTGTAAATTAAGTGGGCCACAGGAAGGACTAGTGGGTATGTGGTTCAGCAACCTTGTTGAAGATAAGCAGGTGGGAGACCCCCCCAGAGAATTCTATGCAAGTAGCCTTGAGTTCCATGAAGGAAGAAAGGGAGGATATAAATAAAGTAATTACATAAATAGCAACTGAAAGAGCATTTAACCTCTTCATCCTTAGTTCATCATTCTTGGCCTTCTAGTTTATGTCCTTGAATCTTTGGTCTTAGAAGAGAATTGGCTCTTACAAATTAGTATGGCTTTTATTTATGCACAAAGCAGCATGAAAAGTGCTTGAGCATTAACTTTCCACACCATCTATATATCTAATTCCCAACATGGCCCCCTGTGTGCGGATACTTATTTCCGCAGATCAGGGGCACATGGAGGGAAAAGATATTATCCTGCACATTTGGGGCATCCCCCAGCTGTGCAGAAAAATCTAAAAACTTAAAAAAAAGATATGGGGATATTTAAATCTCCCCAAAAGTACAACAGCTTTTTCTGCTCATGCGCAGGGAAAGGACTTACCAATGATGAGCAGCTTTCTCTCGCCTTGGAAAGTTCTGAGCATGTGACTGCCCTTAGCAATGGCTTTCCTAGTGATGAGGCCTTTGCAGGTTCTTCCGTTTTTGGGAAGCCAGGAGCAAAGAGGGACAGAAAGCGGTGGGTGGCTTTATGGCTGAGCCTGCACTGGCTTGGCCTCCCAGGCACTGCCACCACTGCCGGGCTCAATGTTAGGAGAAAAGGAGGGGAGAAAGAAGGGGGTGATTGGCTTGGGGGGGGGAAGAGAAAGGGAAAGATGGGGGTATTTGCTTGGGGGGGAGAAAGAAGGGGGATGGCTTGGGGGGGGGGAAGGAGTTGAATTGGAGGGTTGTAAAGAAAAAGGAGGGATTGGCTTGGGGAGAGAAAGAAAGTGGGAGGGGGAGAGGGAAGGAAGCATTAGTGGGGGAATGGCTCCTCCCCGCAAGTTTCTTGCGGGTCCACCCTTGTACATATTATATTTCTGTGACAGACTGCACTTTAAAATCTCGTAAGTGCTTTGTAAACAGGTAAATAGATTGGGAAGGGTTAATTCCTCACAGAAACAGAGAGCCTTGAGTGACAGGCTCCTCCAAAGAATATGATTGGTTAGCATCAGGTGAGTAGAGAAAGACTTGAGAGCTGAATGCTGAGGAGAAGGGAATCTGAATTCAGCCCTAACTGAGAAGAGTCTAGTACTGCCAAGTCCAAGCCTAGCCCTGACTGAGAAGTGTTTAGTACTGACAGGGTTTGTGTTTCACCCTGACTGAGAGCAGTTTAACACAGATGGAGAACTGAGAGGTTGGCAGGAGAAGTGGGTAGATCAGAGAAGATTCCCATTCAGCCCAGAAAAGGGGCTAGATCTTCTAGTGAGAAGAGATTCCCTACCTATTCGGAAAAGAGAGATAACTCTGAGGAGTGGAGAGATCCCTGATCAAATGTGTTTAGAAACTGCCTTTTGAAACATAAAGAGTCAGTAAACCTCAAGAAGAGTACTGATGAGTTTAGTGGAGGAATTTGGGTACTGGACAGAGTAATGTTGCCTTCAGGAAACCAAAAGAGTCAAATATACTCAAGAAAGTATACTGTAGTGTTTAGGAAACACTGAAACAAAAGTCTCTCATCTTAAAGAATCTAACTCATTGTGAAAAGCTTAAGAAACCTCATTTGGAATACTGTGTGCAGTTCTGGTCACCACACCTTAAAAAGGATATTAAAGCTTTGGAAAAAGTGCAGAAAAGGGCAACTCGAATGATAAAAGGGTTGGAACACTTTTCCTATGAGGAAAGGTTAAAGTGCTTAGGGCTCTTTAGCTTGGAGAAATGACGACTGAGGGGTGACATGATCGAGGTTTATAAGATTATGCATGGGAAAGAGCAGGTAGAGAAAGAGGTACTTTTCTCCCTTTCTCACAATACAAGAACTCGTGGGCACTCCATGAAACTGCTGAGCGGTCGGCTTAGAACGGAAAAAAGGAAGTTCTCCTGATGGCACCTGGTTGCATGAGCTGCCACTGGAGCCCCAGATCAGGTTCAAGGTTCTGGTTTTGACCTTCAATGCCCTTAGTGGTCAGGGACCTACATACCTTCAGGACCACGTCTCCCAGTATGCCCCTGGAAGAGCGTGCTCAGGGAATAAGAACTTCCTGGTGGTCCCCAGCCTGAGAGAAGTCTGGCTGTCCTCAACCAGGGCCAGGGCTTTTTCAGCCCTGACCCCCACCTGGTGGAACTCTCTGCCAGAAGACATCCATGCCCTGCAGGAGTTATTACCTTTCCTTTCTACAGGGCATGTACACCGGGCGTTTGGTTGAAGACAGCAGTGGGGCACTCCCTGGTACTCTCATACCCTTCCCCCACCCCTCATAACCCCTCCCCCCCGAGAGCCTGGGGAGCTGAATTTTTCCCCGCCATCCTGTATATGTATATGTACATTGTTTTTACTTATTGATATTTATTGGTTGTTTTAAATTTAGATTTTAATCTGAGAAATTGTATATTACTTGTTGTAAGCCACCCTGAGCCCTACGTGTAGGGAAGGGTGGTCTAGCAAATCCAATTTAATAAATACATAAATAAATTGTGTATGCTCTACTACAAGAACGTTCTTCTCTAAACAGAGCTGTGTTTAAGTATAACCCTTACCTTTTGCCAACAATACTTAGCCCTAATCCTCTACCCATTTTCCTTTGTAGCTCTACATGGAAAATCTCCAAATTCTCTTCATCTTTATAATGAGCTTCATCTCTGTAAACAACCAGTTGCACTTTCTGAGGAGTCTGTCTCAAGGCTGTGATAGCTTCTTCATGACTAGCATTCCTCAAGTCGATGCCATTAACCTGGAGAAAATCAAATTTTTATATTAACAGAAACATTTGCTTATTGGATTTAATTAGCAAGGTTACGGAACAGAATAATCAATACATTTATTGTTAATGAGACTAGGGATAGGCACGAACTGCATTTTTGCACTTTGTTTTGTAGTTTGTGGTGAACCACCAACCAATAGCAAAGAATAACAAAAAAACAACTGTGAGCTGAATTTCTCGCAAAATATTCACAAAGCAGACTTCATCAAAGGAAATGCATTTATTGTCTGGAATAAATCTATCCATGTCCATCATAGGAAAATGCAGAAGCCAAAGAATAAATATACAAGAGAAATATCCAAAAAGTTTGACACTTTTCCTAGGTAATTTTTCCAGTGTTTCAGACTTCTGGCCCTTCCTCAGGAAGAAAGAACAACTACTGAAAGTCTCATTCCATCTCCTTTTACAATAATGCTTTTCTATTACTTCAGCATTGGGCCAGTTCTCCTTAGCTCAAATTAGAACCCCTAAAGGCTATTTCAATGCAGGGCTCTTTTTTGTAGTAGAAACTCCTTTGCATATTAGGCAACACACCCCTAATGTAGCCAATCCTCCAAGAGCTTACAGAGCTCTTCTTACAGGAGCAACTGTAAGCTCTTGGAGGATTGGCTACATTAGGGGTGTGTTGCCTAATATGCAAAGGAGTTTCTACTACAAAAAAAAAGAGCCCTGTCAGTGTATCAGGACCAAAACATGCCTCAGAGTATCCAGCCTACTGAGTATCCAGTAGTAATATGATCCATTAAATGCTTTATTTTAGGTTGCATTTGTATTAAACAAGGTTAGAAGAGACATGATATGCTCTAGGAAGCACTTTGCAATGAATCAAGATTTCCAGGCTCCTTGAAAGAAATTTAAGAACATAAGAGAAGCCAGTGTTGGATCGGGCCAATGGAATCCCATAGAATGTTGAACTTCTAGGAAACAAAAACCCATCAGCCACAAGCGTCAAGCCATACACCATCCAAATTTGATTGAAAACAGATCAGCCAATATCATAATCCCCCTATATAAATCAATGGTGCGACCTCATTTGGAATACTGTCTACAGTTCTGGTCACCACACCTTAAAAAGGATATTATATCTTTGGAGAAAGTGCAGAAAAGGGCAACTAGAATGATAAAAGGGTTGGAACACTTTCCCTATGAAGAAAGGTTAAAGCGCTTGGGGCTCTTTAGCTTGGAGAAACAACAGCTGAGGGGTGACATGATCAAGGTTTATAAGATTATGCATGGGAAAGAGCAGGTAGAGAAAGAGGTACTTTTCTCCCTTTCTCACAATACAAGACTTCATGGGCACTCCATGAAATTGCTGAGCGGTCAGGTTAGAACAGATAAAAGGAAGTACTTATTCACTCAAAGAGTGATTAACACATGGAATTCACTGCCACAGGAGGTGGCGGCGGCTACAAGCATGGATGGCTTCAAGAGGGAATTAGATAAGCATATGGAGCAGAGGTCCATCGGTGGCTATTAGCCACAAGGTACAGATAGGGACATTGGGGCAAGTGATGCTCTGTATTCATGGTGCTGGGGGGGGGCAACAGTGGAGGGCCTATAGTATTCTGGCCCCACTGCTGGACCTCCTGATGGCATCTGGTATTTTTGGCCACTGTGTGACAGAGTGTTGGACTGGATGGGCCATTGGCCTGATCCAACATTGGCTCCTCTTATGTTCTTATGTTCCAGGAGGTTCTTCCTTTCTGTAACTGGGATTTGCAGAAGAATCCTATATTGGCTCTTGAATACATGATATCTTACTAGGACACAATCCAGCTCATAAAATCCCTCTTTGCCTTCTCAAAGATCCCAAATTTCCATCACATTCAAACTTTCTCACAGACTCTCATATGTAATGAAGAATGTACCCTACAGTCATTAAGCATACTTCAAGTAACAATATTCTGTTACAAATGAGAAGATAACAGATGGGGAAAAGAAATAAACAAGCAGGTTAGCTGCCATAGTGAGAGCTAAAAAGTTCCAAACGCCCCAGCGATTTAGATATATATAAACTTGTGTTCAGTCTAATATCTATTTATGGACTTATTAAAGTTCCAAGAGAAACTTCTTTACCACTTTGTAGTAAAAATCCTATTTCTGTACAGTTTGTCACCAAAGAATAGACATGTTAATTTGTTTAAAGTCTGATAGACCAACAGTGCAGAGTTACTCCAGTCTCAGCTCATTGAAATCAGACTGGAGTAATTGGGCATAGGATTGTACTGTAAGACTTTAATTTCTGTGACTAATATGAATACTCAGAAGTATCTGTCCATGTAGCCCTTAATTTGTTTCTGGCCGTCACATCTAACACTAAAAGGAATATTTTGCAATGAAAGCTACAAGAAAATTATTTTTATACACTCCAATAGATGGCACACAAGACCAATCCTGGAGTTTTCTATTAAATTGCTCTTAAAACAAATGTTGCTGCTTAATAAATGTAGATGACACAATTGTATAATTTTCCTGACTAAACAGGAATCTATTCTCGTTGAAATAAATAAAACGCAAACCCTTGAAACATATATTGTACTTTAATTCCTGGAGGATTTGAGGTTAACGTCCATATAAATCTTCTCCAACACTCTGCATATATAAGAGGTGTCCTCTTAATTTAGCTGAGAACAAAAAATACCATTTTTTAAAGATCCTATATAGTATTGAATGAAACAATTTTGGAGACTATAGCTCTGGAAATTTAGGTAGGTCACTAGATGAGGCATATAAAGGCAGAGCACCATTGTGGCCCCTTTGTCCTGTTGCAGCTGAAATGAAGAAACATTCAGTATGGTGGAGCATAAGATACATGGATGTAGGTCTCTTTAAAATCTGTGTGTACAAGCAGGTCCTGCTATAGGCCTGGGGATTTTCATCTTAATGCTTCCATTCATTTGTTAATTTGTATTCTCTGGGCGGCTTTATTCCCCTTCTGGATTCCAGACCTCTGATGCTATGATTTACCATTCCTGAATAAGGGGGCACTTTAGGAAAGCCTCTTTTCCTCCTTTCTTCATGACACCAAAACCGTGTCCCCTTCTTCCATTTGAATTCAACCATATCAAATCCAACAGTCAACAAAATAAAAGTACAACAACAACAACAAACTAAGAAGGAACATCAACCACTTGTTCTTTACTTTGACCTGGCACAGGCTACAGTGTTCACCTGGATGGATTTAATGGGTAGCATCTGCAGTGAATGCCTCACAAGTGAGGGCTCGTACAGAATGAAGTTGTGCACTTTCTCTGTGTAAGGCACTAAAGCCTTGACATTTCTCCACAGAATGGAGTTGTTTTCTACAATGATTACTGTGATTGGGAAGCTCATCATAAATCCATCAAACTTTTTGAGAAAGCTTGAGAACCTTATGGAATGGGAAAGTGCTGGACAGGCTGTGCAACTCTGTCATAAAATATCACTGAATTGTTCTGGGAAAGGCACCCATGTGGCTGGATTTAATGCAATTTGGAAAACTGCAGAGGATCCCGGTAATTTATGGAAGCCAGTCTGTAGGTAGGATATGGGGATCCCCTGGAATCACAGCTCATCTCCAGACTACAGAGATCAATTCCTCTGGAGAAAACAGATGCTTTGGAGAACGGACTCTATAGCATTATACCCCACTCAGGTCCCTGTTTTCTCAAGGCTCCATCCCCAAATCCCTAGGAGTTTCTCAGCCTGAATATGGCAATCCATCCCCTCCATACCCTGCTGGTGGTTAGAGGGGACCTGACAATCCTAGGTAGGGGACAGATTTTCTTCTGGACTGGCAATTCAATGTCTGATTTCAGATAGGAGTTCCTAAAGAAAAGGCTCTGGGGTGGACAGCCTATCCTTTCTAGACTTACTGATCCAGCCTCTGAAGAATCAGTTTGGTGTCTGTAGCACTTCCTATTTCATTCCCGCTGTTTTCTCTTGAAAGGATGATCATGTGATGTGACTAATATGACTTAGAGGACTTGCTGACTTCTAAATCAGGATATAAGAATTACTGGATATGAGGCCAGAATTTGGCAGGGACTTGCAGCAATAGCACTTTCATAGAAACTGACCAATGAGGACACTCAGTCTCCCCAGGCTCAGAGGCTAAAGCACCAACATTCTCTTGTTTTCCTCCCAAAAGGCAAGTCTTCCTCATGTGCTTCCTACTCCTCCTCCTCCTCCTCAATAGATGAGGCTATTTTCTAGGCCAGAGAAACGGAGGGTAGAAAATTGATCTTTTCTTTTTTTTTAGTTCTCCTAAAATACTGAACAGAAATGCTTTAGTAGGAAGTGACTCTAACCAGCAACATATCTGTCATAAAGCCTACATTGATTCCACTGTCTGTAGTTGGATAGATTGGGAACCAGGGTTGACTGGAGACTCCGCTATGTGCGCAGACTGTAGTAATTAGGTAAATATCTGACTTCATGCAAAAATGCCCTAAGTGATAGGGTCTACTGGCAAAGTGGATATGTATGTGCAAACATGAATGATAAACATACAGCCTAGACTCACCCAGCCTCCATTTACAGTACTTATCACAGAAATCTGGATTCCAATTATTCCCATGCGCTCTCCTCCCATAGAAGATAGCATTTTGTTTTTTCCTGGATGCACAACTTGCTCTGTGTTTGTCTCAGATAAGATAATTGAATGAGGCTCAAATGAATGTAGTGCTATATTCTAGCTTCCTCAGATCAGTTCAAATGGCCACAAACTGCACAGGTCAGGCAAACAAATTTTCTAAATAAAAATTTCTTCATGTTTCATTAATAATTCCACATTATTAATTATATTTTGGTAATTTAGTATTAAGCTAATAGAACAACGACTAAAATAAGTAACCTTCTGTGGAAAAGCAGCAGTAATTTCCAAACAGTCCTCAATGTTTTCCTAACCTTCTTTCTTACAGTCTATAATAGGTGTGCTGGGAATTTACCCTGACTTCCCAGCAAGATGTTTGTAGCTGCTCTGTGACCACAGTGGCTTGACTCCATTTCTATGATTCTGTTAGCACAAAGTTTTTTCTTAACCGTTCCTTATCTAACAACTCAAAATAAAGCATTTCTAAAACAGAAAAGTTCATAAAAAGCTCAGGCTGACACAGTTTTATTTTATTTTGGAGGGCAGTTCCAGAGGATGGCAGATTCTGGCTTATGTGAACATATTTAAAATTTTCATTGTCTGGAAATTATTTTCAGTTCTTAAATTAAGACACATACACAAATTATTGTAAACAAAGAACAACCTAAGGATCTCATAGGAGGGGACCTGCTGCCTCCTCCTCCCAGTTACTATCTTTGCCATGCCATCTCTCCTTGGCAGATGCAGCAGCTGAGAAAAGGAGACAGAAGCAGTTGTCACCTCCTCTTTCTGGCTGCTGCTGCTTCACAACCTTCTCTTCCTGGCAGGGGCAGCTGCTAGTGAAGGAGGGTGAAAGCAGTGCCAGTGCTACCGCCTCATGCCAGCAGCTCCTGCTACTACCTTGTTGCTTTTCCATCTAGCTTCTTCTCTCACTTGCTGCTGCCACCATCTAGCTTCTCCCACCCTGGCTGCCACCACTTGCCTATCTGTTGCTATTGCTGCCTGCTTAGCTTCTTGCCCTCCCCTGGCTGCTCCTGCTCCACTGCTGACCACCTTCAAATATGGCAACCAAAATGTTGAAAACCTATGCTATGAAAACTTTTCTTTCCCTTTATGTTGTCTGTCTTCTTCCATTTGGAGGATGTATTTTACCCCTCTGTTTAAAAAAAAATAGATTTTTCTGCAAACCTGGGGGTTCCCAGAGGTCCATAGACTGCCCCTCCATCTGTACTTGGCCTAAATGTGCAGGTTTTTTAAAATCAGCACTCTGGGGGTCAGGTTCAGGATTAATATAATATCAAAAAGTCAGAGTTGGTTTTAATCAGGTTCAAATACAGCTATTTCAATTTATGATTATATATAGTATTAAATCAAATTTAACTCTTTGTTCTGAACTCTAGGACAATCCATGGGTTTCCTCTTAAAACATAAGTTTTGAATGGAAGATGGAGTTTATAAAGATTAGCCTTACCTCAAGAATTTGATCCCCAGCCCAAAGTCGACCATCTCTAGCAGCTGCCCCTTCATCATAAACTTCATGGATAACAATAGCATCCTAGTGGAGCAAAGTAACTCTATATTAATGCTTATAAATTAGAACATATTCCAAATTTGTAGGGGCACAAACTTCTTCTACCAATGCTTTTTTTGTTGTTTATGCTATTGAGCTCAATACATTTAAAATGACTGTGGGATAGGGGAGGAGTGTAAAATGTAGTATATAGTTCTACAGATAGTTAATCATGGGTAAGAGATAAATAGGGTTCTGCTAAGGGCTTTAGGTAAGAGAAAGTATCATACAGTTTCCAGTGCTACAATCTAGATCACAATTTCATGGACTTTTCCCTCTGTCTACAAGTAATTCTATCTCAGTATTCTTGCCAGAAACATCTACTAATAATATTCTCAGACATCAGCTATATATGAACTCTAGGTCAACTTTCATATTCATCATGTTTAACTTTTATTATATAATGTAAAAGCAAGGTGTTAAGAATAATAACTATTTTTAAAGGCCACAGGGATGTTCAGCATTAATTAGGAAACTGATGCCTTGTACTGAGTGCAATTCCATCCACCAGAAGAAATGAAACCCAGAAGTTTATTGGTTTTATAACTGAGGCTGGAAAATACAGGCAACAGCAGATGTTGCTCTAGGGAAAGTTTCATTGACACATAGTTATTGCCAGGAATGAATGCCTCCAAAAGAAAAAAAGTGGGGGATACTTCAAAACAGCATTTGTTATCATAACATCAGTGACATCATTTACTTTGAAACAAAATGCCAAATGCACCGATGGATTGCTTCCTAACTAGCCTTTTTAATGACCGGCCATATAAAACTGAGATGGATTGCAAATACTCTAGAGGACAGGCTAAACATTCAAAATTATATTTAAAAACTTGTCAGGTGGGGGAGACAGCAGTAGTAATGATAATCAATAAGAAGTAACAAACTGTTACATAAAGGAAAGTAGAAATTAACAAGTGGGGGGCCATCAAGAACTTGTGATCAGGGCATCTCATTTTCCCTCCCCACCTATTACCTCATTCCCTTTCCTGAAAGAACCCATAGCTTCTCCTTTCCTGCTTCATTCTCTCCTTCCCGCCCATAAGACAAACTACCTTTATGAACCCTCCCCATTTTCTGCTTTCCTTTTGTACATCTCCCTGGCAGCCTCTCCTAGGGAAATCTCTGGCTGAGTAGTGTGGTGCTTGTTGCCAGGCCATGCCAGTCCCAGTTGCGCTGTGCTGGCTATGCGAGGCTAACTTACACTGTGCTGGCTGTGCTGTGTCAGGCTCAGTTGCACAGTTCCATGCCAGGATGTTCCAGGCTCAGTTGCCTGTGCCATGCAAGGCTGGACCCAGTTGCAACAGGCTTAGTTGTGTGGCAGCAAGTTGAATGGTGGTTGCTGCTGGATCTGGCACAATGAATCCTCCCTCAAAGGCCAAAATAGCCATGGAATGGGTCCTGCCCCTCCCCCTGCCTTTTACTGATAGAAACCAAGGCTTGATGGCTGGCAATACAGTTATGGTTACCTACTAATGGTTACTGAGGGCATTTGTTTCTTAAAAGTACAGGTACTACTTCTGCCATTTGGAAGGGTTTTAACATGGCTCCAGTTTTCAGATTTATGCATTGACTGATTTGGCCACATTGAGAATTAGATATATTGAAGTGCAAATGTGAGTGGCAGTGGAACTGGCTTGGTAGGAACATTTCAGAGAATAATATTAACTTTTAGGGGTTATCATGAATAATCAGCTACAATCAGTCCATGGTGTGATGGTATGGCATTATAAGGTCAACATAATTTAAACTTCAATACTTGAGAAGTAGCAGAACAGCTTTACATAGTGCCTGTAAGACCACAATCCAGAAATTTATGTACTATTGCTGGTATCACTGCTAGAAAAATAGTGCTAATTTACTGGGAAGGATGAAGACTCATCTCATGATGGTAGCCAGCCATATGACAACTAGTTATACATGTTATCGCTAGGAGCCTTTCGCTATAGGGAAACTGTTTTCAGTACCATGTGAAACTGTTGCCTGGAGGGACAGTAAGCCCAATGGGCAGACCTAGGATTCCTGTGGTAGAGCCAGTTTGGTGCAGTGGTTAAGAGCATGGACCCTAATCTTGGAGAACCGGATTTGATTCCCCACTCCTCCACATGCAGCTGCTGATGTGACCTTGAGTCAGTCACAAGTTCTTTCAGAGCTGTTCTCTCAAAGGCAGTTCTCAAAGAGCTCTCTCAGCTCCACTTACCTCACAGGGTGTCTGTTGTGGGGAGGGGAAGAAGAAAGGAAAAGGAATAAATCCAATCTCTTCTTCTTCTCTTCTACTTTCTTCCTTGCCTTTCCGTGGCACTAGGGTCTGCCATGGCCCCAGTAGCTGGCCAGGGAGAAGCCTTCTCCTTCCCTCCCTCTTTTGGGAGACTGGGGGGGACTGGCCCTCTTCTGTCTTAACTCCACCTTATTGACAGTCAACATGGTGCACTAGGGAGGAGGGTGGCCATAATCTTCCTGCTTTTCTGAGGCCCAGGGGCAAATTCGATCTCTGCATTTACCTAATCTCTGTAAACCTTATAAAACTCCTGTAAGACATATCAATTTTAGTACAGAAGAGCATAAGAGACTGTGGGTTGTTTGATGCCTCCAGAAAGCTCATGAATGACAGACGTGAACCAAGATCATCCTGGCTCTGAGTTAATGCTTTTAGCCACAGTTCCACACCGGCTTTTTATACTGATAAAATAACTCAAAAAGATATTGGTTTAAAAAGAGCAGAAACAATTGTTTTTCTGTCTGTAGTGGATTGAACAGGTAGATTCAGGGAAACCATCTTGAAGAAATTTAATTATGAGACCAGTTGAAAAATGGAATAAGCTGCCTAGGGAGGCTGAGGAATCTCTTCCTCCAAATATTTCCAAAAGAAATTGGACAGCTGCTTGTAAGAGACCTTGTAAGAAAAGCATTTCTCAGTATTAAATGATCCATCATTTCCCAATTAATTGCAGGGTTAGGGTTACCCTCCAATCTTAATATAGCCCGGTTCCATAACAGATTTCGCATCCAACTAGTTGTTGTTGTTTTTTTGCAGTGGGATGTGGATGACTTTGCCCTACTGAAGAGAAGAAACCTTCAACTAAGTTCCAATGTTTTGTTCACCTTCAGTGCGAGAAGTCATCCAGGCTGGTTACATGCCCAAGCTACAACCTAGGTGGGATACTCATTTTTATTTCATTCCACCACTATGTTGCACACTCTTCAACCAAATGAAGCTCCTGCAGATTTTAACTGATCCAATCTATAGTGTTTCACATAGGTATAAAAGGTGGACCAGGCTGCAGTTCTACAGATTTCTTCCACCAGAGCCCCAGTGAAAAAGGTTACTGATGTTGCTGCAGATCTGGTGGAGTGGGCTGTAAAATCCTTTGGAGGTCTCAGGCCTTTGCACTTCATATGCCTTTCAGATACATGGCTGGATCTGTAAGGCAATGGCAGATTTTGAGACCTTTTTACCTAGAGACTGTGAGCTTTGAGACACAGACAGAAAATCCTTTAACCTAATCTACACCCTGCATACATCTAGCTTATGACAGATTCTCTCATTGGGATGAGATGGCATAGGACAAAAGAACGGTAGTCAGGGGTCATTTCGTAGAAAAAGAGGTGCAGGAGCTCATTAGCATAACTCATTAGCATAACTTATTTGCATATGCCACACACCCCTGACATCACTGGAAGTATGTCAGAAGGCAAAACTTCTGAGTACATTCTGTACCTAAGAAAAAACTTTGTAACAGAACATATTTGCTATGATCATATTGTTATCTCTTCAACCTCATATACATGGCTTTTTCTCTATTAATTTTACTCTGTAAATCTGGAGTTTGCACCCTCAAACTATTACCGAGTAATTTTAATCTTCTATCCCCTCCTTTCTGTTTTGTTCTTCTAACTTTGGGAAAGAAAGAGAGAGAAAGAAAGAGAGAAGGAAAGGAGGGAAAGTGCTAGAATCTTGGTCAGTCCCCCCCTGCCCATCAAGCCTCTGCCCCAGGCCCCACCCAGAGAAAGAGGTAAAGAGGGAAAGAAAGAGAGAGAGAAGGAGGGAACAAAAGAAAGAAAGAAAAGAGATGGGGAAGGAGGGAGGGAGAAAGGAAAGAAGTGGAAAGAAAGCAAATAGATAGGCAGAGAGGGAGGGAGAGCTGGAAAGAAGGCAAAAAGATGGGAATAGAAAAGAAGGAAGAAAGAATAAGAGCCCCTGGTTTCCTTTTCCATCCTTTTACAACAACCCAGGCAGGTAGGCATGCATGCCTCCTAAACCAAAGAATCAGAGCCCCGGTCTCCCTTTCCATCCTTTTTTTTTTTTTTTAAGGCAACCCCCCCACAAAATCTAGTTGGCAAGGGGAGGGGTGAAGAAACAGATTAGCATTCCTACAGACATTAAAAGCTTACAGAAAGATATTAGAAAGAAGCCCAGCTGCCCGTGGCTCTCCCACCCCCCATCAGGGCCCTGCCACTCCCCTGGACCAGCCTGGCTACCCCCACCTGAAACAAGTCCCCGCCCTACACCCCCACCAACTTACCTTGCCTTCTGGCTGGTGGTGGTGGCGACAAACAGAGGGAGGCAGCATGTGTGTGCTGCTTCCCACTCCTCCAGGCCCGACTGAGGGCTGGTGGGAGCTGGGGGCAGGGCTTGCTGCTCCTGGGCTTCTTACTGCTGGAATGCTGTTCCAGCTTGTTCCAGCTCTAAATGAGCCCTGATGGTATTACTAAGGGTGATTTCCCACAAGCGCTGCTCCGCGCTCACTCTTCTCTTTGGCCCGATGGTACGTGTCAATTTCACACAAGCTGCTGCGCGACCACATATTGCCCCGCAGCTTCGTGCGATTTTCCCCGTGTCTACTCAATCCTGTTTTTTGAGGATTGAGTGGACACGGGGAAAATCGCACGAAGCTGCGGGGCAAAATGCGGTCGCACAGCAGCTTGTGTGAAATTGACACGTACCATCGGGGCAAAAGGGAGGAGTGAGTGCGGAGCAGCGCTTGTGGGAAATCACCCTAAGTCTTGGTTAACATGATAAGGGGAAAATACCTTTGTCACAAAGGAAGCATCTGTCCTGAGTACCAGAGTCCTTGTGAAACATACACAATTCCTTCCTGCCAATAAGCCGCCTAATTCAGAAATCCTTCTTGCAGAAGTCATCTCCAAAAGAAAAAAGGCATCTTCCGAGACGGAAACTTTAGATTCTGATGATTTGAAAGGATCAAATGGAGGTTTGCTCAAGGCCTGTAATACTTTATAAAGGTTCCCAGTAGGAAACCTATGCCTAACGGGAGGTGCCAACTGCATGGCTCCTTCAAGGAAATGTCTAATATGCCCATGAGAAGAAAAATTACAGTCTTTTGCAATCCAACACAGCCACCGGGGCAGCAACCTGTCTTTTAAGGCATCTGGTCTTAGAGCTTGATCCCTACCTTTGTGGAGAAAAGGAATGATGTCTTTGTAAGTAGGTTTCAGTGGATTCAGCTTTTTGGCACTGGCCCACTTTTGAATGCCAACCAAATATGATTATACGGATGACTGGAAGCAGATTTTCTGGATTGTGTCATGATGTCAACTATTTAACTTGGAAGGCTCAGTCCTTCTAAATCTGCCCATTCAATCTCTAAACTGTCAGCTGGAGTCAAATAGGGTCTGGGTGGTGAATTGATTCTTGTACAAGGAGAACCCATCTGCTTGGCAATCTCCACAGTGGAGATACTGACATCTTCACTAGCTCTGAGACCCAAAAACGTCTGTGCCAGAAGGGAGTTATAAAAATCACCTCCGCTGCCTCTTTGTTCAGTGTGGCTGGAGGGAAGGCATACAGCAGACCACTGGGTCAAGGGAAAGTGTGTGTGTCCTTGCCCTCTGCCCTGGGATCACAGAAATTGGTTAGAAACTTGGCAACCTGACTGTTGTTTGGTGTGGTAAAAGGATCCAAGATAGGAATCCTGAAATGAAGTATGATTTTGCTGGAAGATCTTTTCTAGATCTAAAATCCTTCCTGCTCAGCCAGTTGGCTTGGAGGTTTCTTAGACTTATAGGTGTTCCACTTTCAGAGCTACCAAATTTTTCTCCACCCAATCAAACCGGATTTTGGACTCCCAGAGGGGCACCATCCATCTGGTACCTCCTTGCTAATTGATGTGCACCTTGGCTGTAGTACTGACTGTGCGCACTAGCGCATACTTGTTATAGGTTCTGGAAGGCCATCAGTGCTAGTCTGACTGCCCTTAGTTCCAGCCAGTTCATAGTTTTCATTTCTTCCTATGGTCTCCATCTGCCTTGGATCCTTACAGTGTGCTCCCTAGCCCCTTCTGCTGGTATCTGTAATTACCAGCAGGTAAGAAGACCCTGATGCTGGGAAAATCTGAAGGCCAAAGAAGACGGGGATGACAAAGGATGAGATGGTTAGACAGTGTCATAGATGCAACGAACATGAAATTGAGCAAACTTCAGAGGACGGCGGAAGACAGGAAGGCCTGGTGTGATCTGGTCCATGGGGTTGCGAAGAGTCGGACTTGACTGTGCGACTGAACAACAAAGGAGGATGTAAGAAACTGACTCCCCTTATCAGATTTGGTGGCAAAGATCACTAGCTTAGTGACTTCTGGGGGGGGGCAGTATCTTGACTTATTTGTGCTCCCTTGTGTGCGCGCGTGCATGTCTCCTTCTGATAAGAAAGAAGAGTCCATTGTAAAGGCCTGGTGTGGAAGTGGGCCCAAGGAATCAGATCTATGTACGAGATCATCAGCCCCAGTATTGCTGACTGGTACGTGATGTCCACTGACCTCTGCCAGATTTCTTTAACCACTTCTAACAATTTTACCTGCTTCTTTGCAGGCAGAGACACTTTGGCTATCCTCATCTGAATCCTGAATCCTGACCCCTAAGTCTGAATCCTGGCTCCTAAGTGGACTATGTCCCTGGAGGGTGTGAGATGGCTTTTATAAACCATTGATCAGATAGCCATGTGCCTGAAGAGATTGGATAGTGAACTTGGTGTCCTTGCTCATCAAATCTGCCTCCTTGGCTCTGAGGAGGATATCGTCTAGTTAAGGATAAAGCTGGATTAATTGTTGTTGTAGGTAGGCTATTAGAACTACCAGTACCTTGTATTTGAAATGCTGGCCCTGAAAATCAAAAAAGGAAGAGCTGTCTGGAAGCTGGGTGAATTGGAATATGCAGATAAACATATCGAAGGTCCAAGGACGCCATGTAATCATTCTGCTGAATACTCTGCAGAATGCTGCCTAGTGATTCCATCCGGAACTTGTACTTCTTCATCCATAGGTTCACCCCTTTTTGATTTAGAATTGCTCTCCAGTCCCTGCATCTTTTTGGGACTACAAATAGGATGGAATAAATCTCATGGAAATGCTTTCCTAAGGGCACCAATTCCACTGCTCCACTGTTCACTAAATGTTGGATAGGTCACAACAGAAGAAAGGTATCTTTGTTCTGTCTTGGGAAGTGGGGAAGCAAAGAAGTGATGCGGGGGGGATTCTATCCTGTGTCCCTTCCTGATTATGGAGAGTACCCACTGGTCAGTCATAAAGTCCACCCAGATGTGGGGAAACTGCTAGAGTTGCCCCTCAACCATAGAGTCAGGTGGTTGGTCTTTCTTTTGTTGTTCCTATCCTGTTTGATAGGAGGGAACCGTCTCTGCTGGAATCTGTACCTATAGCTGAAGGTGTAGGAGCTCCAAAAATCCTTCTGCTCCCATTTTTGTTTTTTACGGATAAATATGAATTAGACAGAGGGTCCACCTTCCAATGCTTTAGCCATATGTTCCTTCTAGCCACTATATTGGTGGCCTGAGCTCAGTCACAGAACTGAATGGCCTCTTGGGATACGTCTGCTGCAATTTTTTTTGCAGCCCTTTTAATCTTTAGGGTAGATCTCTTAAGCATCAAGGGGTCAGTGTCTGGCTCCTAAATGGTCACGTGCTCTGGGAGGGGCTTCACACACTCCCTCAGTCCTCCTTTGTTGATGCTGGAGCCCAAGAATAAAAATAAAATGACCTAATACCACGGTTGTGAGCTCATGTGGGGAAGGAGGGAGGGATAAGGCACACACACAAAAAAGTGGATCCATCTGAGGTTGGCATCTTCCCCACCAAAAATGAAATATTTATGTTTTGCCTCAGAACAAAGTTTGCAGTTGTTGCAAGCTTGCATTAGTAATTATGTAAAAACGAAATGTGTGCATTTTGGAGTTATTGTTTAAACAGCTTACAAATTAGCCTTGCAACCTTCTTAAATCTTGTGATAATGGAACAGAATTAATACATGAAACACCAACATACTGAGAGGGGATGTTATATTAAATGGCAGAACTCATTTATAGAACAGCAAAAACAGAGTCAACAATCTGTCCCAGAGCAGAGGGGTTGCACTCAGCAGAGTATGTGCTTTGCATACAGAGTGTCTGAGGTTCAATCACAGAATCATAGAGTTGGAAGAACAGGTGTGCCAGAACTATGGCTTGCCCAAGGTGCCAGTGGAGGAGTGGGGAATCAAACCCGGTTCTCCCAGATTAGAGTCCATGCACTTAACCACTACTCCAAATAAAGAGAGCTCACCACTTCCCGAGGAAGCCTGTTCCACTGAGGAACCCCTCTAACTGTCAGTTCTTCCTAATGTTTAGCCGAAAACTCTTCTGATTTAATTTCAACCCATTAGTTCTGGTCTGACCTTCTGGGACAACAGAAAACAACTCCAAAAGATCCTCTAGATGGCAGCCCTTCAAGTACTTGGTTATCCTATCACCTCTCAGTAGTCTCCTCTCCAGGCTAAACATACCCATTTACATTTATCCTAATTGAAATTCATTAAATTTCTTTTAGCCCAGTTTTCCAGCCTGTCAAGATCATCCTGTATCCTGACTCTGTCTTCTACCGCATTTGCTATCCCCCCAGTTTAATCTCATCTGCAAATTTAATAAGCATTCCCTCTATCCCTTCATCCAAATCATAGATAAAGATGTTGAACAAAACAGGTCTCAGGACAGATCCTTGAGGCACTCCACTTGTCACTCATCTTCAAGAAGATGAGGAACCATTCACATGCACTCTTTGGGTGCGATCTGTCAAACAGTTACAGATACACTTAACAGTAATAGGATCCAAACCCCATTTTACCAGTGTGTCAACAAGTACATTATGTGGAACCTTATCAAAAGCCTTACTAAAATCAAGATAAACTATGTCTACAGCATTCCCCTGATCCAGCAAGGTAGTTACTTTCTCAAAAAAATAGATAAGGTTAGTCTGACATGACTTGTTCTTGAGAAACCCATTCTGGCTCTTAGTAATCTCAGCCGTCCTTTCTAAATGCTCAAGGACTGTCTGTTTGATTATTTGATCTAAAACTTTCCCAGGTATAGACGTCAAGCTGACGGGTTGGTAGTTACCCGGACACTCATTTTTCTCCTTCTTGAAGATGGGGCCAACATTTGTCCACCTCCAATCTTCTGGCACCTCACCTGTTCTCCAAGAGTTCTCAAAAACAATGGACAGAGGCTCAGTAATTATATCCGCGAGTTCTTTTAGTACCCTTGGATGCAGCCCATCTGGCCCCGAAGACTTCATTCCATTTAAAGAAACTAGGTGTTTATGTCAATCCTTGGCTGCAACTCCATTCCCTCCATGTGTTCTGTTTTTGCCATGTTGAACACCATTTCTCTTGCAAGAGAAGACTGAGGAAAAGTAGGAATTGTGAACAGTTCTGCCCTCTCTTCATCACCTGTTACAATTTCACTTTCCTGTCCCTGCAATGGGCCTACCATGTCCTTGCTCTTTTTCTTACTTTGAACATAAGAAAAGAACCCTTTTTTGTTGTTTTAAGCATCTCTCGCTAGCCTAAGCTCATACTGAGTTTTAGCTTTCCTAACTCTCTCTATATAAGCACTGGTTCCACTTTCTGAATAAGTCTTTTTATTTTTCAAGTCCTTAGAAAGCTTTTTATGGAGCCACCTTCGGTTCTTTAGGCTCGTCCCATTTTTCCTTCTCATAGGAATCCCTGGTATCTCTGGACAAATAGTTCTCAGAGACCAAGGCTAGGAATGATCTTTGCTTCGAAGACCCTGGAAAGCCCTGCCAGTCAGTGCCAACAGAACTGGGTAAAGGGTTTAACTCAGTGTTATATTCTAATGACAAATAACACAGCAGGTAATCATATACATTGGTGATATGTTTTAATGGAGCTGGAAGCCATGCAAGTATTCACCAGTGTTCTTTAGGAAGATCTAAAAGTACCAGTCAAGTCTCACTTTATATGGTATGGCTGAAGTCCCATGTTAAAAGCCCTCCCCCCCCCCCGCACACTTCCTGATCAGAGAGCTTTGTAAGGAGGAGTGCAGAAGGCGACGTCAGCCCCTGCCTGCTATTTCACAGCACCATGAGGACTAGGGTCGCCAACCCTCAGGCAGTGCCTCATAATCTTCTAGGATTATAATTGATCTCCAAACTACAGAGGTCAGTTCTGTAGGGGGAAAATGGCTACTTTGGAGAGCAGACTTTATGGCATTATACCCCACTGAGGTTTCTCCCTTCCCCAAACCCCACCCTTCCCAGACTCCACTCCCAAATCTTATTTTTAGGGGCTGAGAGAGCTCTGAAAGAACTGTGACTGGCCCAAGGTCACCCAGCTGGCTTCATGTGGAGGAGTGGGGAATCGAACCTGGTTCTCCAGATTAGAGTCCGCAGCTCTTAACCACTACACCAAACTGGCTCCAGCTGTAGTAGTGTTAAAACAAAACAAGGGACTTACAAGTGGTGTATCTTTCCCTCCTACGATGCTGAGGCCAAGGCCTGATCGTCCCTTAGATATTTCTATAGTCATTTCTTGGCCAGGAACTATTGGGCATGTTGCTGGATCCAGTAGTACCAAAGGTGGTGGAAAGCTGCCTACAAAGACAAAAGATGATAGACAATTGAAGCACAAGCACTATACGAAAAAGAAACAGTGTTCAAGTCTGCATGTGCATCCTCATCAAAGTAATCTGATTGGCGCAACAGAGAAAAACAGGCTAGCTCACTGCAATATAACAGCAATAAAAGCAATTAAAATGAAACATGCATAGATTTTATAAGTACACTTTGAGTAGTCCAACAGAAGTTAAATTGAATCATTGCCTTCTCCAGGTCCCAGAATAGTCAAGGAGAATAATCTCAAATAAATGCTTTCAAGGCATTGTAATAACACTGCTTTGAATATATGAACTCTCAGGATTACAGCAATCCTCTTAAATGCAATGATGTTGCCTAACCTGCCTTTCAATAAATTTTCTTGGTTCATATGTAGGAGAGCATATAGGAAAGAATCACATGGCACTTTGATAAACTATGACTCCTGAATCTCTTGCCTTTTTAGTGCTGCTTTTCACTGCTACCAGCTGGTTGTTCCACTCACAAGAATGTATGAACTTCAGCTGTAGCAACATCTGTGCTCTACAAGGTGCACAGTGGAGCTTTGGTGACTGAAAAAATTCCCACAGCTGAGAATGATTTCTGAGCCCAATAGCTAACATATTACATTGCTCATTTAGCATTCTGTGAGTGAAGAGAGAAGCGGTAAGGTAACATGTGAATCAGCCCTAAGGCCTGGACTTTAGAATTAGGTGAACTGATGGTGCCACTTCAGGTTAGGGTGGCCAACCTCTAGGTGGGGCCTGGAGATCTCCCAGAATTACAACTGATCTCCAGACTACAGAGATCAGTTCTCATGGACAAAATGGCTGCTTTGGAGGGTGGACCCTATGGCATTATACCCCACTGAGGTAATTCCCCTCCCCAAACTCTGCCCTCCTAGGGCTCCACCCCCAAATCTCCAGACATTTCCCAAGCTGGAGTTAGCAACCCTATTTCGGGTGGGGGGGGGAATGAATTCACTCTCCTTATTAAAAACTCTGCAGGCATAGATATAAATAAGGGTAAGGGTTGATTCAAATCTGTTCCCTATTGTGCTTGTTTTCTACTTGCAAAACACGTTTATGGTCTAGAGCACCATTTTAATTTAAATTGTATTGTGTTCTTATAAAATATTACAAAGAGAAACAGAAACCCCCCTCGTAACAAACAAAACTTCACATAGTATGTCTTCGCAGCCAATATTTCTTGTTTCATATTCTCATACAGCTTGAATTTGTTCCAGTAAGAAATAAAAGGAGTCCATTGTTCCAAGAATGACAGATGGTTAGTTTTCATGCTTTCCCATAGCCTTTTATAGTGTGCTAGTTTGTTCATTAGCATAGTGCGTCAAAACCTCCTTCCTCATTCTTCCTTTGAAGGGAGCTTATATTACTTCCAATATTTTATAATTAGGATGTGAGCAGTATTAATAAACTTCTAACTTTAGTTGGCTTTTCCTAACCACATTCTTAAGAAATCCTAAAAAAAAGTACCGGTGGATCAAATACAAGTTCATAACTAATAATACCTTTTATGGTACTTATAATGTCTTTCTGTTTTTCTGTGGATTTACATGACTATGCAATATGCTTAAAATCCATGTTTGGGTGGTTAAATCTCCAACATTTACAGTTCATTGTTCCATACACTTTTATCTTAAATAAGACTTTAATATCAAGGATAATGGATTGCATCCAAAATTTCCACATGTATCTTTCATCAGAGCAATAGAACAAAGTTTGAGTTCAGTGACACCTTTAAGACCAACAAAGTTTTATTCAAGGTATGGGTTTTCGTGTGCATGCACACTTCCTCAGATACATTGAAATGGAAGGTAACATTTCACTCAGGGGTCGTGTCGTAGAAAAAGAGCTAGGGGAACTCATTAGCATAACTCATTAGCATATGCCACACCCCCTTGCATCAGGGGCTCGGCGGTGGACCTGCAAGGCCGGCGGGAGTGCGAGGAAGCCCCGCCAAGGCCCTCCCTGGCCCCAGGCAGGCAGGGGTGGGGAGAGGCGGGGAGGAAGCAACTTACCCTCCCTCTTCTCCTGCCTCCTCCTGGCTGAATGAGGGCTGGAAGCGGGGCGGCCAGAAGCAGGGGGCGGGACTTCATCGTGTGCCCCGCCCCCGCACCTCACCCAGGGGAACTGTGTTCCCCCGCGTTCCCCCCCAAAATGACCTCTGAGTTCACTGATACATACAGGGGGCGAACTGGACATGTCAGAGCCGATTGCCCTGTTCTGAAAGACAAAGGGAAACATCTGTGGCACTGCATTTAGAAATACTTTTGATACAACTGAAAGTAACCGAAAAGGAAATATACTCATCATAAGTATCAAGGTAGCTCTTTAGTCTAAAAGTTGGGTCAAATCAACCCAAAGAAAAAACTGATAAACCAAGCCTGATGGCATCCTCAATGCAACCCCAAGGTTTTCATATACAAGTAGGGTTGCCAGCTTCCAGGGATTACAACTGATCTCCAGGCGACAGAGATCAGTTCACCTGGAGAAAATGACCACTTTTGGAAGGTGGAACTCTGTGGCATTACGCCCCACTGAAGTCCTTCCCCTCCCCAAACCCCATCCCCCTCAGGCTCTACCCCCCAAAGTCTCCAGGTATTTCCCGATCCTGAGCTGGCAACCCTACATATAAGGCTTACTTTTAAGTTTATTTGACTCTCATATCATGTTAGTAAAGAGTACTTTGTTGGGGTCAAAGGCCAGCAATGTCTTTATTAAATTTATACCAGACATAGTTCCTGTGACCAAATGAGAGAGAAAACACAAGAAACTTAAATGTGTAGAATAATTGCACTTTGAGAATAAACATATCTTTTCCTGTACATCAAAGTGTTATCTTGAAAGGGCACATGATATCCAAAGAACTAAAACATTAATCTAAACTTTAAAAAAAGAATTATGCAGATTACAGTACAGAATGCAAGGTATTCACAGTTGTAAATAAAAGGTCCATACTTTGGGTGCTGAATTCTGTCTCTGGAGAAAACGATGGTGCAGGCGTCAAAGATATCTCATGTAAACTGATGGGGATTACTGCTGAAGACTTGGATTGCTTTAATTGATTGCGGAACTGGAAGGGGAGAAAAGAAAAAGAAAGAACTCAAAGTAGGTATATTGTTAAACCCTTTTAAACTCATTTATTTAATTTTATAAAGGTTTTTTTCCCCTGGCCACTTAATGTATTCAAAATTTTGCTATACAAAAGGGAAAAATATTTTTATGATTTAAAAAAATTGCCAGTAGGATCAACTATTTTACATTAAAATGGTTTCAAATTTAAGAAATAAAGGGAATTCAATACACACATTTTCTGGTTGTTCTGACAGAACTTGCTGATTCTCCATCATATCTTTTTCTGTCTCGTTACCAACATTCTAAAAACACAAACAACACACAAAGAGTTAAAGGTTATCCCGAACATACCATTCACAAAATATGAATCCTATTTATTTTATTTCTGTATTTTTAAACTTCCATTCTAAAAATCTGTCCAGAAATAAGACACTCAGTTTTGCAGACTATGGAAGACACTGCTATATTTTGACAAAGCTTTTCAAGACAGATCTTGTCTCACACAGAAATGTGCAGTGTTTTCTTTAATTTGGAGTTAGCAACATCTGTTCTACAATTTACATGTTGTGCTTCTGCAAATAATGTAGAAAGTTCTTTGATTTCTAATACAGAATATGTGCTCATTGGCATCAATTTTCTGTAACCAGGTAAATAAGAAATGCCTGATTCTGAGTGACTGAGAAAACAAGAAGCAGGAAGAGAACAGCAGCAAAAAACCGTATAAAGCTACTCTGTCCTCTGATATGATGCTGCATCATTTTAAGAGACGCCTTATACTGTTGAAAAATATAAAACTAATAGATGTTGTACGCTGCAGACATACAAGTAGTCCTTGTGCCAACTAGTACTATGTCACAGAAATACTGGGAAATATTAACAAGAGTCCCCCTTTCTTGAAGCTTGCAAATAAATAGATTCAGCTGATGTTTGGGTAGGACCGATTCAAGGATATACATTTTGATGCTATACTAATGTTCAAGCTGAAAAAAGATTCCTACTAAACACAGGCTTTATTATTTTGTATGTATGATGCAGCAAACCAAAAACACACATTTCAAAAACACAGTAAGCTGTCACTCAAGCTATTTTCTTGTTAAGTCAGCACTGAAGATTTAAAATTACTTGCTTGTTGGGGAGAAGAGAACCTATCACTTTTTTATTTGAAAGTGTAATGTAGCCTGTTCTTCAAAAACACCATTTTCTTAGGGCTCCTTTAATACTCAAAGATATATTACAGGGGATATAGCAATCGAATTGCAAAGGAATGCCACCTTTCTATAATTCTCTATACTTACCAGTTCAGAACTCTGCCTGTAATGTGAGTTTGTACTTTTGAAGGTGACAGCTTGCAGTGCAAAGCACTCACGGGTAGATCATGAAGGGAAAAACAGGCCTTTCAAAAAGGCTGCCACTTGATTAGATATACTGGCTTGGATCCAGACTAAATTGGCAATTTCCACTGATTTCCTTTTCTCACTGCAATACCTCCCTTGTGTCATTCCTCAGGATTAACTATCACTCAGAAGCACTATTTCATAGAGATCCGTAGGCTGCAGTGGAAGTGGAGGCGGAAGAGTTCCATTCCACTGACAGAAAACTGAGTCTAGATCCAACCAGTTGTTGCTATCCCCAAAATCCTAAGAATATGGCATTCCCATTGTGTGACTATTTAATCTGCACTACCACATGTGAAGCACATGAAACATTCTGAAGCCAACAACAGGAAAGCTCTGTATGTGTGTCTGTTTATATATTTAACATGCAATGACCATAGTGCAGAAGCACAAATTTCTTCTGCGGGGGAGAGCAGGATTGAAATCCCATGAAATAAATAAATAAATAAAATAAATATCCACATTACCTGTTCAAAATGTACACAGAATGCAAAATTCAACAATTCTTAGAAAGGAATTTAAATAACCTTGGTAAAGAATTTGGGGGGGGGGGACAGTCCTGGTTTACATACTGCTACATTGCATTGCTGCCATTTAATTTGTGCATGTGCATCAATATGGCAAGTGGATTTTTATTACCTGCTCTATATGAATCTGGAGAAAACCAGACTCCATTGTATTCAATAACAAGCCTATATAGTGTTAAAGTGTCTGCATCTAGCCTGCCTTCCAGTTCACAATGTTAACCACCCTGATATCATTCTCCCATGCCATTCACATACAACAGCTTGATCCTTTTCATGATATGTTTCCATCATTTACTGTCCCCCACTCTATTTTATAGCCACAAACATAGTTTTCTGTTGTCAATATATGGGGCTTAAGTTACTCAATCATGTGGGTCCTGGTATAAGTTTTGTGAAAGAATTCAGTAAATGCTGAGAGAAATGCAGAGGAGAAAGTACCAAGGTTCAGTTCATATTCTGAGATGCAAATAGTGAGGTCATCCTCCCCACGGTAATCTTCGGGCTTGACTTCCTCCTTCCTTCCTTCTCTTTTTGTCTAAACAGAAATCCTGGGTCTTAAGATAATTAAAGTATTTCTTTAAAAGTGCTTACTAGTTTCATGTACATATCATCTGTTGAGCCTTTCGTGAGAAAGTCCAAATTGGTATCTTCTTCACCACTGGTAGATTCAGTGGTACTGTGATCCTAATAAAAAAGTTTTTTTTAGAAAATGAAGCCACGGTCTTCACTTAAATTTGAACAACACAGCTATAGAAGGTAGGTCCTTCTACAGTATGAAAAAGACTCAATGGATAGGTTTACTTTCATGCTCAGCATCCAATTGATAATCTTGGCCATAATCCATAAACTATAAAATGTATGAATTCTCACAATTGGCTCTAGAAAGGAAAGTTCCCACTCATAACCATCCAACCAATCACCGGTGATATCACTGAAAGCTTCTTTCCCATACAATATAGCCTTGGAATGGGTTAGGACCAATTGGGCACAAAAATGTATATCCTTGAACATGGGATGCTCAACATACATTCACTTTTAGTTCACCTCTCTTCAGCATGCAATATTTGTATACTTTGCAATATTCATCCACAAAAACAAAAAAGGAAATTTTTCTCAAAGAAAAGGACAGCTGAAGGTCCCCAGAAATTTAATACATCCCAGACTCTGTTCTGTAGGCGCCTAAAATAAGCCAGTCTGTGTTCACCTTGGAACAATTAACATTGCACTCAGGTGATGGCCCAGTTAATTGAGGCAAAAAAATTTATTGAGCAAGAGATTTTAATCAGTTAAACTGGCTTGATTAATTAAGGTTGTAGCCCTTAATATTTGACTCTACCAAGATTTCCAACAAAAAGCAAGTGAAAACAATAATCATCCAAGGACTTACACACCACTCTCCTGGTGATGAAAGATAAATGTTTAAGATGAACTCTCATTAACAAGTACTGAACCCAGGGGAACACAACGAGAGAGTGTACTGAAGGGGAAGACCCTTAAAAATAGTGATAGGGCTTTTAATTTGTAGAGACAAAATTAATAAAATACCTATTATTACACCTTGTGCATTCCAGATGATGACATTTAGACCACAATCATACATTTTGGCCAGGTTTCCAATAAGCTTGGCAAGAATCCCAGGGCTTCCTAACTGTACAAACTGACAGATACTGCTTTGTTTCGGTAGATGCTGGCAAGAACTGGACATTCTCCAAGACAATGTTTTCCAAAAGGCATGAATCAGACATGAAACCATATGTGGTTACAACTGCATACTGTCTTGTCCAATGCAGCAATAAATCATGCACTTGGATAAAGGGAGTCAGAAGATAAGAGCTATATTTTCAACTACAAAAAAAATGTTGGATGTCACTTCTTTTTATGTACAGGAGAATATCAGTCCTGGTCATATCTTTTTAATGCTGGAGTAATACAATTTATAATTAGTTAGCTATGGCATGGACATTAATATGATACAGATATGGTCAGGGGTCATTTCGTAGAAAAAGAGCTGCAGTAGCTCATTAGCATAACTTATTAGCATATGCCACACCCCCTGACATCACCGGAAGTGTGCACCAGCCCCTCTGACAGGCAGAAGCACCTGGGATCCATTCTTTCCCCCCTCTCCCTTCCCTTCGCCTCCAAGTCGGGCAAAGGAAAAGGGGAGGGGGAGGATCTCAGGTGCTTCTGCCTGACAGAGGTCCTGGCGTGCCCACAGCTAGCCTAGATGAATTATAGAATCATAGACTGAAAGAGTGGGAAGGGACCTCCAGAGTCATCTAGTCCAACCCCCTCCACAATGCAGGAAATTCACCAATACCCCACACACACCCCAGTGACCCCTGTTCCACGCCCAGAATATGATTAAAAAAAAAACCTCCAGGATCACTGGGCCAAACTGGCCTGGAGAAAAATTGCTTCCTGGCCCCAAAATGGCGATCAGCATTTCCCTGGGTGTGTAAGAAAGGGCCACAAGAACTAAGCACTGATGCAACCCTTCCTACTCTACCTCCTGTGATTTGCCTAAGTTCACACAATCAGCATTATGATCCTTTTAAAGTTGAAAGCATGATATAAATGCAAAGGACTATTTGTAAGATTATCTGTAAGACACAAGACCAGGACGCATCTCACTTCTGGCAATCACTAGGAGAGATCCTATCACTCAGCTTCCATTGCCCCACACACACCCCACACTGGAATAAGAACATAATATCAGGCCATACCACATTGCAATAAAGCCCCTACAACTGTATACAGAAATACTGAGCTTCCCTACCATTTGCCACAACTAGCCCACCACACAACCAGGATCAAGACTCCTAAGTGGACCAACAGACAGGCATACACTCGTTTGAGAAACTGAGTATTACATTACAACACCTCTGGAACATTACAGATCAGTAGAGGCAGCACTGCACAGTGGTCAGAGTTGCAGATTGATGTGGGGAGACCCAGGTTTGTAGTCTCACTCTGCTGGCTGAGTGACCCCGGGCCAAATCTCCCCTTCTCTACCTAACCTACCCCACAGGGTTGTTGTGAGGATCATGGGCAGGGTCCCCAGCTTCCCTGGCAGGAACACTATGTTAAGAAATCTCTCACAATTATGCAGCCATAGCAGGCAGGAGGGAAGGAGGCGAATACCTCCAGCGCCAGAGACTTGTAGAAGAAGAGTCAAACTTTGGGGACTCACCCGTGCACCAGAGGGCCAAGGCAGCAGGAGGCAAGAAGCCTGGGCGAGCTGGGCCCCTCCATGCCTGGCAGAAGATGAGGTGCAAAGCCAAGAGGTGGGCAAGCAGAAGAGGCACTCAGCCAGCCCCACAAGCTGTGTGCAAAGAAACTCCCGCTGCCCCAAGCTTCAGGGCTGCCTC
>NW_015168657.1:502778-503114 GCF_001447785.1 Gekko japonicus
ACATTGGACCAGGGGGTCCAATTCTACGAGCCCCCAAACAGGTTGCCCCTATCCCCTCCATTGTTCTCTATGGTGGGAAAAAAGTAATGTTTTCCCCACCATAGAAAACAATGGAGGGGATGGGGCCACCTGTTTGAGGGCCTGTAGAATTGGACCCCCTGGTCCAATGCTATTCAAACCTGGTTGATATCTTGGGGAGAGGCTCCAGCAGCTAACCTGCAAGTTTGGAGCTTCTCCCTCAAACCCCCTCCCCTCCAGCCACCAGAATATACCCTATGTTTCTGCCATTGACTTCCGGCACAGCGGAGCCGGAAAGGACGCAGCTGAAACAGGAAG
>NW_015168657.1:503174-593069 GCF_001447785.1 Gekko japonicus
CCTGAGGAACCGCCGGAACCAACAGGACCAACTACCAACCACCACCATAGGGGTGCCGGTAGGTTTCCCTGCCCCTTACAAATATATGTGGCCATAGTTAGGGTAGTAAAATGGTGACTAGCACCGAATTGTAAGCCGCTCAGAGACCCCCTGACAAGGGGTTCGAGCGGGATATAAAGTTGAATGTATAAATAAATAAATAAATAAAATGGCCCATAGGATATAATGGGGCCGGAATTGACATTCGGGTAGCCCTTTTTCAGGCCCGGCGTTCTAGCGCGGAGCCTGAAAAAGGAGGGGGGGCGGCGGCTCTGCAGGCCGTTTTTCAGGCCCGGAGCCTGAAAAAGGTGGGGAGGGCAGCTCAGCAGTCCCCCACCCACCCACGGCGGTTGCAGCTGCCGCCGGAAGCAACGAAGGCGGGGGCCATAACTTTTGAAAGAGCCCCTAGGACAGCTAAGGGAGCCAGAATGACTTCTCGCGCGAGAGGTGGAATTTACCCCTACGAGTCCAAGGCCACCACCCCTGCGCTCAGCGAGTCAGGGAGGCAAGGGAAAGTTTCGCCCCGCCCTCCCACGCAGGCTACGCAGCTGCCGCCGAGAACAGTGGTGGTGGCGATAACTTTTTAAAGAGCCCCTCCCGAGAGCTGGGGGAGCCGGAATGACCTGTCGTGTGTGATGTCTGACATCACACGCGAGAGGTGGAATGTCCCCTACGAGTCCAAGGCCACCAGCCCAGGGCTCAGGGAGGCAAGGGAACGTTTCGCCCCGCCCCCCGCACGGGCATTGCAGCTGCCGCCGAGAACAGCGATGGTGGCCATAACTTTTTTAAGAGCCCCTCCCGAGAGCTGGGGGAGCCAGAATGACTTCTCACGTGTGATGTCCGATATCACTTGCGAGAGGTGGTTGCAGCTGCCGCCGGAAGCAACGAAGGCGGGGGCCATAACTTTTGAAAGAGCCCCTAGGACAGCTAAGGGAGCCAGAATGACTTCTCGCGCGAGAGGTGGAATTTACCCCTACGAGAGTTCAGGGAGACAAGGGAATGTTCCCCCCCGCCCGGCATGGGCGTCGCAGCTGTCGCCGAGAACAGCGGTGGAGGACATAACTTCTTAAAGAGCTCCTATCGAGAGCTGGGGGAGCCAGAATGACCTCTCGCGTGTGATGGCCGACATCACACGCGAGAGGTGGAATGTCCGCTACGAGTCCAAGGCCACCACCCCGGGGCTCAGGGAGGCAAGGGAACATTTCACCCCGCCCCTCCCCCCGCACGGGTGTCACAGCTGCTGCCGAGAACAGCAACGGCGGCCATAACTTTTAAAAGAGCCCCTCCCGAGAGCTGGGGGAGCCAGAATGACCTCTCGCGTGTGGCTTGAGCAGTAGTCTGCATATTTGGAAGTGTTCAGGAAGTGTCTGGCTAAGCAGACCCCTTGTCTCCACCACCACCCCACACTTTGTTTCCTGGCACATAAGTAACTTCACAGGCAGATGTTGTATTTTTTGGTGACTGGTAAACCCCCCAAAAACAAATTAGAAGTATGTTAATTTTAATGGGGGAAATTTGGCAGGAGGAAAGAGAAGCCAATGCAAAAATCATTGGTTCATTTCCCAAAAGAGAGAAACAAAAGCAAAATGAAGATTAGAATTTAACCCATCAGCTTTCAGAATTCAGTCTTTTTTTTTTTACAGTGTTCAAAATCCATACTAATGTCATACTCCTACCTTAGACAGTACAATAGTCTACACATTAGCAGTTCCTTCACTATACATGGAAATTTTCAATATCAGTTTCATGGTATCTGTAAGCATTTGATCCTTAACACACATGGAACAAATGCTCCGTAAACCCTAAAACCCACTACTGAAAAAACATTGAATAAACATTGGCTGCCTATGGTGACTGGTCTGCTTTCTCCTTGATATGACAAAGTAAAGACTGTATGAGAGGTCATGTCCTTAACCAAGTTCATCTCTAGGTAACTAGGGCAAATCTCCTTCAAATCCTACTCAGAACTATTCAATGGGGCTTACTCCCAGGAAGGGAAGTGTTCTTACACTGAACTGTAACTAACTCAAACAGATCTAATTTGCAACATTAAAAAAGTTCCTCAACCCGCTACAACAGTCTATGAATTATTTAACTAGAGTCTCATGAAGAAATGCAGTGTGTCTACTACTTTGTACCATACCAGCTATTTTTTCAAAATGGGAAATTCATGTGCTATTGAATTCACTCAGTGCTTTTTGATGGGTTTAGTTAGATTAATATCTGCAATAATATTAAAGTTCCTAATTAGGATTAATCTCCCTCAATTAGGAAACAGATTTTAAAAAGCATCTTACCTCAATGGAAGACTGGGAGCTAGAGGGTAATGGGAAAGGAGCAACAGCCATCTGGTTAAACGCATCATCATTACTGAAAAGTAAGAAAAAAAATTAATAGAATGCACACTAGACAAACTTGAAATATCCACTCAAGTCTTCCATTTTCCCTTTGTTATTTTTCTTTATTCAGACTACACTTATATTGTGTACTTCCTTCACAGAGCTTAATGCAATTCCCAGGTGGGCGTCTATCCAGCTACTAACCAGACTTAGACCCAAATAGATTCATCAGGGTTGCCATATCTATGATTTGCATAAGATACTTATCCTTTGTAAATATGTCTCATAGAGCAGGAAAAAAGATGAGGTCCCTTAGAGCAAGAAAATAGTTAAGGTATTATGTACTGAGAACCACACTGGAAATCTAAAGGGTCGCAGTCATTTGCACAATGTAGTTACATAAATGCTTACATGAACTACCTATCATTTTAATGAACCTAACTGGTGTCCCTGTGTCATTTAGTGGCCATGGTGCACTGATTCTCATGTAATTTTGATCCATTACACTTAGCAGGATGATTGCTAACATTTCAGTTTTGTATAGCAAATCTCCATCTCATATTATACAAAGCAAGGCCTGGTATTCACCATATGAAAAAAATTTGGAGCCTGCATTCCACACGAACAATTTCAAAGTGAGAGGAAATATCATGTTGCAAAGGACCGTAATGGCCATGGATTCAGTTGAACATTCCATTTAAAAACATGCAACCACTAATCGCCTCCACAAAACTTGGCAACATGCCCAGTCAGTGAGCATAGAAGAAGAAATCTGTTAAAACCTAAAACAAGTTATGAGGTCTGTTATTTGGTTTCCATAAACTGAATTTGTGAACATAGCACATAATAGATTCATCCTTCAAATGCCTCTACAAACCTCTTAACTGCCTCTCCCCATTCTGCAGCCATCACGTTCCCTTTCTTTCTTCCCCCAGGCTGTTATTTCCCCACATACCCGATCCCTCCACTCCCTCACATTCCCATGTCTCATTCCCTCAGATCCCACCTGGCCCCACCCAGCACTCCCACTGCCCACTCACCACTCTCTCTGATTTCCCTTGAGGCTCTGCAGCTCAACCTGAGGCTGACAGCACACCCTTCCAGGATGAGTGACACCTGAACTTCTGCAGGTGCAGACTGCAACAACCTCTTTTTAGGAGGGGAGTGTCTCAAAATGGGATTATGGGAGGGCAAATTGTGTTTTTATGCATACCTGAAGATTCCCTCCCCCCAACATGAAGAAAACCATCTCCTCTTTGCCCCAATCCCTAGGGCTATTGTTACCTGCATGGGGGTCTGGACTTCAGAATTAAATGTGATGGTGCTTATCAATACAGATAATGGCAAATGAATCTGTATAAGATATATAATCAGTCATTTCAATGTCTGTGGCAGGTTCAGTGACTAGACCTTGAACTGGCAGTAGGGGTAGTCAAGAACAGTTGTGGACCTTTAAGAATTCTGTCCCTGAAATTTAAAATTCTGAAAAGTCAGAAGTTCTTGTACAAAACAGCAGCTGACTGACGCTATAGAATGTAGCAGGCTTTACAGTGTGAGGCTACTGCAGGCAAAGAGCCAATGAAAAGTTGCAGTGCTAGCTGTCTACTAGGTTTCTTGCCAAACTAAGCATGGCTACCAAAAGTTCACTGTTGCCACATTTTAAAGTGATTGTAAAATGCTGCCAGGCCATGGTTCTTCCCCTCACCTTTTCAAGCGCCAAAAGAGCACACACACTCCCACAGCTCGTTTGGCGCTTGAAAAGCCAAAGGGGGAGGAAGAAGTCTGTGAGCCCAATCAGGATCAGGCCCTCATGGCATTTTATAATCAATGTAAAATGGTGACAGTCAACTTATGGCAGCCATGAGTTCTCCATCATGTTTATTTTGGCCCTGGAAAAGCAAATATCAGGGGTTTTGCATACTATTTTACAAACATGTCTGGTTTCTCCAAGCAAAGAAATACTCATTTATTAATTTACTCACTACACGTATACCCCACCTTTCTCGCCAATGGGGATCCAAAGTGGCTTACAACATTCTCCAATCCTCCATTTTTTCCTCACCACCCTGTGAGGAATGTTAAACAGAGAGTGTGTGGCTGATCCAAGGACACCCAGTGAGGTTCCCAGGCAGAGTGGGGATCCGATTGGGGTCTCTCCTAGTCAGACACTCTAACTCCTATACAAGACTAATTTAATGTTGCTTCTCCTATTTTATGCCACTGTTCAGGTTACATCCCAGAGTTGTAACCCCATTTCTTGTGTACTGACTATAGGTCCTAAAATCCTGAGTTGGTGAACCAATTAACATTTTCTTCAAACCAACAATGAGGCATTAATGTAGTTCATAGAAACAGTCTGATAAAAGTCTTCATTATACTATGTTCAGCTTCTCCTTTCCATATCTCCTTCAATGCTTTGGTGCAGCTAGAGATTACAATGAACTGCAGTGATTAAGGTCATCAAATGTACAATAAATACCTACAGAAATGCATACCATGAAAGCGTACATGATTTTTCTGCTGCACTTCAAATCTCCATTCACCTCTCTGATAACCAGTACAGTATGTTAAACAGGAATGTGCTTGCTCATTTGTTTTTCCAAGCACACAAACCAATTATGCACAAACCAATACCAGCTCGGTGGCACAGTGGGTATATCCCACTGTCTTAACATCCGAACTGTGTCAGTTCGAGCCCCGCGCTGGTGTGAGCAGCCAGCCTGTTGTCCCCAGCTCATCGTCCACCCAGCGATTCGAAAGCCTCGGCGAGTAGATAAAATGGGAACAACTCCTTAGAGAGGCTGGGCACACCAACTCCCCTCTGGGAAGGTGTTAGCTGTCAGTTGGGGACATCCTGGTCCAGGATCCGGAAGGCAGAAGAATCTACTTGGCTACGAAAAAATCCCTGCAGTGGGATGCTCCGGCCAGGCGGTGGCAGTGTGGCGACACGACATACGGGTCCTGAAGCCCAAGCGTCATCAAGCCGGTTGATGCAGCCGTTCGGGACATGACTGAGCCAAGCCAGAAACGTTTCCACTGTGCAGTTACGGCGTGAGCAATTAAAATGAATTATATGTAGTCTTCCCTATCCCCTATGAAACATTGTTAGTCCCCTGTCTAAAGAGTAACTGTAAATCACTTTGAGCCCACTTCTGGGGAAAGTGATTAATAAATCGAAAGCATTATTATTATTATTATTATTATTATTATTATTATTATGCGATGAGAATGCACCAGCAAATCGGAAAGCTTTGCAACCCCCAGTTAATTGTTGTCTGGCAGCAAGCTAAATCCTGCCCACCTATCTGAACCCTGCTCATTCATTTCAGTGTTTTCTTTCCAGCACATGCCTCGCTTACCTTTGCTGAGGAGCCAGTGCACTTTCTTGGAGAAAGGTGTGTGGGCTTTACTTTCCTTACCACATGCTCCAAATGCTTCCTTACTACATGTTCCATTGTTGAAATAAAAGATATCTACCAATCCTAAAACATAGTTGGTCCAAAATTTAGGAATCCAGGAACCCCTGCTTCAGAACAACTTGGCTAGGGAACTACAAGCTCAGAGGCTATAGCTGAGAAAAGATCATAGCTGAGAAGAAGATTTTGTGTGGTTAAAAAAGAGGCCTATGTTCTAAGCAGGTGATTTGCTAAATGCAGTTAAACTGGAAAGAGCCAGTTATTGGAAGACCCTTGAATAAGCATCTGGAAGCAAGGGATAGGGCAAGCAGTAAAGGTAAAGGTTCCCTTGCTCGAAAGCCAGTCGAATCCGACTCTAGGGTTGCGGTGCTCATCTCCGTTTCAAAGCCGAAGAGCCAGCGCTGTCCGAAGACGTTTCTGTGGTCATGTGGCCGGCATGACTAAACACCAAGGCACACGGAACGCTGTTACCTTCCCACCGAAGTGGTACCTATTTATCTACTTGCAATTTCTCGCTTTCGAACTGCTAGGTTGGCAGGAGCTGGAACTAGAGACGGGAGCTCACTCCATCATTTGGCACCCGGGTCTCGAACTGCTGAACTACTGACCTTCCACAGCCTGCAGTTCAGCATCTTAACCACTTGAGCCACCACAGCTCCAGGGCAAGCAACTAGTAGTTAAACTGGCCAAAGCCCAGATGTTCATGCTTGGGGGTTCATCTGAATGAACATCTGAAAAATTGGGGAACAGCTTCTGCAAAGTTACAATTAGAACAGAAATTGCTTTGTTAGTTAGTATGCAAAGGTAGTAAGGAGGAAGGTGGAAACATGAGCAGTTAGGCAATGTTATGTTTCGCTTACGCTTTTGCCTTCATACATACATATATATACATACATATATGCATACATACATATATACATACATACATGAATGTAAGTTTGCCCTGGACAAAATGTGGACAGGATATGAGTGGAAGAGGT
Source organism: Gekko japonicus (assembly GCF_001447785.1). NCBI lineage: Eukaryota > Metazoa > Chordata > Lepidosauria > Squamata > Gekkonidae > Gekko > Gekko japonicus. The sequence continues at coordinate 509,949 of NW_015168657.1, forward strand.
GGTTATAGGGAAAAGGTGTAACTGAACTTTTGACATACTCCTTGAAGGCAACAGAAACCCAGAGAGATATCGATTCCAGAAACCAAGTTTATTTCTATGGTATCCAGCTTCAGTGCCACAGGAACAAAGCTAGGCATGACTGGGTGCTGGCTTCTTACCTGACATTTTTGGGAAGATCAGATGTGCTGTGCACCTCTGATGTGAACAGCTGGCCTGTAGTTTTAGAATGTGTCACGGAATGCAACCCATTTGGACCATACTCTGTGTATTCTCAGTAACCAGACCGCAAACTCATAGCTGATAGAAAGGAGGGGGCTGGAGGAAGGAGTCATCAAATGCCAAGCACAGAGCACTCAAGCTCTTGGTAAACCTAATGAATGGCCAAAGCAGGACAATAGTTTACCATCTCGCACCCTGCTAGTAAGTCACACCTAGAGACATAAAGCTAGGAAGACTAGTGAGAGAATGAAAACTCTTCACAAAGGGACAGAGAATGAAAACTCTTCACAAAGGCGGCCATGGGATCGCCAGAGCGCTAGTCTTCGGTAGCAATCCAGGCTCCCGGCCGAACAGCGCAAGCGCACACATGTGCAGTTTGGCTGCCTCGCTCTTTCTTCAGTGGCTTCCCCCCGGCATCTGATCGTGCCGGGGAGGAACTGCACGGCAGCTCAGGGGATCTCTGTAATCCCGCCGCCGCGTGTCTCTTTTGATGCAGCTTTCAAAAGCCACACTTTGCCCGCAGCAATTTCCCCCCGTGTGGCAGGGGCCTCAGAATCCTATTCAAGCCTACTCAGTGAGGCTTACTCCCAAGAAAGTGTTCCTAGGATTGCACTGACAGTCCTCACTTTATATGCTAAACATGGTGGGGCTGTGACGCAGTGGCAGAGCATCTGCTTAGCATGCAAAAGGTCCCAAGTTCAATCCCCGGCATTTCCAGTTAAAGGACCACACAGTAGGTGATGTGAAAAACCTCTGCCTGAGATCTTGGAGAGCTGTTGCCAGTCTGAGTAGGCAATAATGTCCTTGATGGACTAATGGTCTGATTTAGTATTATTTATTTATTTGGATTTATATTCCACCCTCCCTGCAAGTGGGTTCCAACAGTATAAAATACAATACAATAAAAACCAGATTAAAAACACAGTATAAAATAACATAACTCCTACGTACCATGTAAACTCTAGTGGAGACCAGATACCCTAGTGGTTAAGATGGTATTAACATTTTAAAGATTTTAAGGATCTTTAAGGATTTTAAGATCTTAAGGATCCAGGCTACAGATGGAGACCAGCCAAAAGAAGGGGCTTCATGTGTGTTCAAGTGTAATGGCTGCTTTTTTAAAAAGGAAAGACCTCAGCTTCTCAGTTAGGAGTCTCCGATTCCGCAATCTGGTCCTTCATCACAGACCTTTCACTCCGCCCTATGTTGTTATTTTTTTAAGCCTCTGGGAGGATGGGAGGTTTAGCCTCCATTCTGGAAAACAGGTAGGACTGCCCTACAGTGAAGCACTTCTCTACACACCCTGGGTTTGGACAAACTTCTCTCTCTATCTCCATACCTTCTTTCAATGTATGCAAGCCACCTTTTGCGTACTCTTACCATCAATCTAACATCAGATAGTTGGAAGGGCTCTGACAAGGAGCATCCTACTTATATAAAATGACAGTCCCCCCAAGCCAATGTGATTGGGGCTGGGGGCGGGTATGGCATTTCTGTCAGACACGTATTTGCTGAGTTGCCCTCCTGCCCAAGAGAAATAAAAATTTTAAGATGGTGCAGGAAAATGGAAAGTCAAAGCTGAGCGCAATGCACACTATGTGCTGCTGCCAGAAAAGTAGCCAGATCTGGCCTTGTTGATTCAGATCTGAACATGTAGATAATTTCATTCAAATTGGTTACACTACCAAGGTTAATGGGCAGGGATTTTTGGGGGGTCAGGGTTTGATTAGTCATATTCTGAATATACATCCCTAGTTCCTTCCTTAGGTGACCTTTAGATATCTCATGCTTTTTAAGTGCAATTTTGCAAGCTGCCTTCTCCTATTGCTATTAAATTTGTATTGCATGTCATTTTAAAAAGATCCTCATTTCTTATTCATGTAATCATATTTCTCCCAGGATTTAAAACACTGGGTAAAAAAGAGGTTGCTGCTCATAATATTCTCCAGCTGTAAGTGTACATATTCAAATGAATTGAGTCCTGCTTCAAAGGAGGCCCTTTCAAAGTAAAGGCACATTTTAAATGGTACTGCAAACAATAAATGGCCTTTGCACTACTCTCTCTCCAACTGCAAATCATAATCTATTTATAACTAAAGTGAAGACAACTTCACTTTGATAGCTTTTAGATGAGTGGCTCGCCCCTCCTCATTCCCTTGGTATGAAGTTATGACTTTTAGGTCTGCAGCTTTTAAATGGCTTCTACTGCATTTCTAGTTTTGAATAATTTGTGTCAATTAATTTTTATCTGCTATTGCTGTAATGTTTTGTGAATGTAATATTTTATTATTGCAATTTTAATATGTTGTTAACCTGTCCCAGAACTAACTATTTAGGGTGAAGGTAGGATACGATCTGTGCATACATCTGAATGACAGTGACAACAAACATTGAGAATGCAGCCATTCAATTAATTCAGTCTTCCATACTGTGGTGCTACAATTCTCTTTAAATGAATTCATAGATACACATTAATCACTTTGCTTCAGTATACTAGAAAGAATTACTTGCACATGTAAAATAATAATCAGAGATGCAATGTTTTCATGTTTTCCGACATAACCTCAAACACTATTCTTTCAGTAGAGACAGTTCACATACATACATATTAGTTACTTAAGGGCTTACAGCTGAACATGTAAACTTTCTAAACTGGGTTTGAGATTAGGTCATGAATTCTGAATATAGAATGTGCATGTGTGTAGTAAGACATAATTGTACAGTTAATAGGGTTAAAAAGCAGGATGGGAGAATATCCTAAGGCTTTCACATTCTTTGTAGTATATTCTGTGGCTGTCCAGCCCTAAAAGGGCTTTTAAGTGTTGTGTGTATGTGTGTGTGTGTCTCCAGAGAGCCCCTGAAGGATCATGAAGGGAGTATGTTTGGGCCCATCTGGCCCAAAACTCATCCTTCAGGTTTCTATAAATTTTTAAGGCTTGAGCAGTCCAATTTCCCTCTATTCTTGTTTCGATCTTTAATTGACTCTCATTTGCTCTCTACATTCCAAAGACAAAGAGCATGCTTAATCTTTGCCATGCCACTTTTAGGAAGTTTTATTTTTAATTTTTTTTACAAAGTTTTTTTTTTTTTGCATATCCATGGGGTACTCTAGTACGCAGAATGCTGTACCTTTTCTTTGGTTAGCCAAGTTTTGCTACTTACTGATGGTCACTCAGCCATTAAGTGTACTGGTATTTATTTATAAAATGTATATGCTGTCTCTCCAGAGTCTTGCTCATAAAGTAAAATAATACAATAACATAATAAAACCACCATAATAAAATTATCAATATTAAAGTAATCCATAAAATACAGAACCTACCAGGGGCATAAAAACATCACAAAAGCATTAAGCTGCCTAAAACAATAGCAATAAAACATCCCTCAATCTAGAAGCAGATAGGGTTGTTGCTAGGTCCATGTTCGTCCCTGGCGAGGGACTTGGGGGGGGTTTCCCAGAGGGGGTGGGGCATCCCCAACATGATGACATCACGTTGGGGACATCCTGGCTCCAAGCCCCACCCCATGGGGCCCTGTCCCACCAGCTGCGGAGGACTCTGCCTACCCGATCTCCAAGGGTCATTGCTGCTCGGTGATAGGGCACGTGGGGCCCTGTCCTCCTGGCTGCATTAAGGGGGTCCCTTTAAGTGCCTGCAGCCAAAGGGCCCTGCCCACCTGATCTCTGAGCGGTAATGCTACTCGGAGATCGGGTGCGCAGCCTGCACCCTGCAGGTAGCTGTGGGTGTTGGGGCTTGGGGGCAAGGCTTTCCCCACCAGCCAGCTGGCCAGGCAGTGGGTAGAACCCCCCCAAAGTGGGTAACCCCCATCAAACCGGGGGTCTGACAACCCTGGAAACAGACCATTAAACCAGCTACAAAGATTAGTAAAGGGGGTATCTGTATCCAAGCCCTGACAATAGCTTGATTAGTGCTCTTTGGCCCACTTAATTTTTCCAGACAGTTTTGGAAGTCAGCCCCATGCAAAGTGCACTACAGTAACCTAACCTAGATGCAATCACAGCCTGGATAACCATGGCCAAATGACAAATTTATTAGAGGAAATAATTTACATTCATTACAGTTAATTTACATTCCTTACAATCACCTTAACCTTTCATTTGTTTTGATTAAAATTTAAATTCTAAACAATAATAAGATAACAATTTCAAGCACTGTTATGGAATAATTCACCTGGGCTTTCACTTCCAACTGATTATTAGCTTAAGCCAAGCAACAGCAGTAAAAGTTTCACCTAAACTCGCTCCCAATCTTTTCTGTTTTGTCTAGCATTCCCTCAGCGATCCCTCCTTCCTGCCCCGTTATGTCTGTGTAGTTTATTATATGTACTTTATGTACTTTATATAGTTTATTATATGTACTTAAACTTGGTTTTAATTGTTTTAGTGATGTGTTTTTGTTTGGTTTTAATGCTTTTAAAGATTTTTAAATTATATATGTTTTTAATCTGTTTGCTGTCTTGTTGGCCCTGATGAGGGCAGAAAGGCAGAGTATAAATGTTGTAAACAAATTAAATAACTAAGTCAGAGAACTCAGGAGAAGCTTTACGAGTAGATGTGTTTCAATCAGGTCCACTAAGATCAGGGCCAGGGGAGTTTATGCAAAACTAATTATTCTTTATCTCAAGCTTCATTATATTTTAATTTCAGTAAAGCAGTAATGCTAACAAATTCTGTGGGTACAGTATTACAGAAGCCATGTGTAACTGAGTCTTTTTATAGTACTATGCAACAACATCCTTCTCACATCCAATTTCAGATATTTTTTCTATAGCCTGTGCAGCTATATACCGGACCTTTTCCATATGCAATTAAGTAATGGAGACTAAGTGGTTGTACATGACATTTAATCTTCACTAGCTGAATAAAGTAAGAATAGGTTACAGGCAAGATCATTAATCTCCTTTGGATGATTTGCCCTACCAAGGATAGCAAGTAATTCTTCATTTTACTAGCAGCACTATTTTTTACCATTGTAATTTGTGGTCTACATTAGATTTAAAGATTCATACACACTAACTATAAGATATACTGGCTGCAATCCTAGGATTGCCCACCTCCAGGTGGGGCCTGGGGATCTCCCACTTTTACAACTGATCTCCAGCTGACAGACATCAGCTCCCCTGGATAAAATGGCTGCTCAGAACGGTGGACTCTGTGGCATTGTACTATGCTGAGGCCCCTCCCCTCCCCAAACCCTGCCCTCTCCTGGATCCAACTCCAAACTCATCAGGTATTTTCCAACCCAGACCTGGCAAGCCACTGAAAAAAAATCAGACTTACTTCTGAGTAGACCTGTTTCTACAGACACAAGTCCAGAGGATATGGATTTAGTCACTGTTTATATTCCATACTTTTACAGAGATCAAGCTCAGTATTAATCTCTGGGAGTCAAAAATAGAAGCAGTAGTGCCTTGCACATATTGCTTCTACTTATTTTAGCAGAGGACAAAAAGTCCAGATATTTGGCAATTCTAGATGTGAACCAAGGAAGGCTTAACATTTTTCCTTGATGAGCTCTGAGACTGAGGAAAAGAAGAGTCAACATCTTGGCTTCCAGGAATTAAAATCTGTGAACATCTCCCAAGACAGATGGGCCATGTTGTTTGTCAAAACAGTGCAAAACATGAGGCTATTAAATCTGTGCATGTCATAGAAAACCATGAACTTAAGTGCCTGGAGAATAGGTTGTGTTTGCCTGAACGGCGTAAACATAATTCTATAATATCCAGCCAGAAAGAGAGTTCTGATAAGTGATAACCCTTTGAATGATAAAAACAGAAAAGCACACTCCCATATAGGGTTGCCAGCCTCCAGGTGCGGCCTGGAGATCCCCCACTTTTACAACTGATCTCCAGCTGCCAGAGATCAGCTCCCCTGGAGAAAATGGCTGCTTTAAGGGTGGACTCTATGGCATTGTACCATGCTGAGGCCTCTCCTCTCCCCTCCCCAAACCCCACCCTCTCCTGGCTTCCCCCCCCCAAAGTCTCCAGGTATTTTCCAACCCAGAGCTGGTAGCCCTACTTCCATATTAATTCTGTAGCCCAGTTTTTTAGATCATCTGCAGGACTTCAAAGCTTATTGAGAGAGAGAGAGAGAGAGAGAGAGAGAGAGAGATTTGTCTACACTTTGGAGCACAATGTATAATTGAAAAATTATGTTAAATATAATTATTTTATTATAAGTGTTTCCAAATATTTACAGCAATCATGTTATGCAAGTTACTATTAAAGGTTCCATATTACAGAAGCGTAGTGGTTGTTACAGTTACTTAGTGAGGCAAAATTTTAAACACTGGCATATACTTTTAGCCATTAGACTATATCTAAGGCATAATCCGTCCGATCTAAGCACTTTTAAGTGCCATTAAGTGATGGGAAGACTTAATGACTATGCCATTCTTAATGTAAGAACTCTCCCACTGAAATCAATGGGGCCTACTGTTTACCTTTTGGTGAATGAGACCCCTGGTGAACAAGCCCTGCAACCATTCCTCTGTTCTGTCTGAAAATAGTGTTTATTTGTTTGTTTACCATTAAGCATTAACACTCGAATAGATAATAAAACCTAGAGATACAAATGAATACAATAAAAACAGAAATCTAATTAAAAATTCAACTGGTCATCAGTTCTGGAACAAATCTGGACAGCCAGCCAGTTCATCCATTCTCTTGGTTAATTAAAAGCTGCACAAAACAAGGCAGCCTTGCATGCCCTATGGAGTCCTTATAGATCTGATAGAGCATGAATTTCCTCAGGGAGCTGGTTCCAGAGGGCGGGGGCCTCCCTAGTTTCTCAGCAGCAAAGCTTTCAGGGGCAGTGGTTTTCTTCCCTTTGGATGGCAGTACGCCCTGGATATTTAGGGTAGCTTATATTTGTTTTATTTACTAATGTACAGTAGGTGGGGGGAAATAAGCAGTTCTATTGATCAGCAGATCCATTACCTTATATGAGATCCCCAGAAAAAGAAACTCTACATTTCAAATCAAAGTTCATGCTCTTTCTCTCTCTCCTCTCTGTTCCTACCTTCCAAAGTCAATCTGTTTATTGTGCTTACATAAACACATAATCTGCTCTGTACCTAAGTTGGAGGAATCATCATCCTCACTCAAGTTCTCATTCAAAAACAGGCCTCCAATTTAGGGAACATCAGCAACCATTAAAAACATTAAAATTCACTTGTCAAAGGTCACAACTCCCACAAGGTGCCAGTTTAGGCCAAATGATAGAGAAGGACCCCTTTTTTGTAATCAGGCAGCAAACCTACAACTATATAAGCTGGCTGATCTTCTGCCTTACAATATACCATCCTTCTGATTCTCCCCTAGCCCAGTCCACTTTCATTCCCTAGACTCCTTCCAAACATCAAATTTCAGAAAATTTTGTTTCATGAAATCCTCTCTATTTCAATCAAATAACCATGTGCTGCTTGATTCTCCAATTGCAGCCAGTCTACACGTATGTGTCCACCCCAGGGCTTGTTTTGTAGAAAAAGCCCAGCAGGAACTCATTAGCATAATAGGCCATACCCAACAGCAGAAACTCATTAGCATATTAGGCCAAACCCCTGATAGCACCGCGCATTAGCATATTAGGCCATACCCCCATGTTACCAGAAGTGTGGTCATCCAGCCACACCCACCTTTTGCTTCTTATTCTGTTTACCTTGTTTGTTGTCAAAAGCCAGGGCTTTTTTTGTAGCAGGAACTCCTTTGCATGTTAGGCCACACACCCCTAATGTAGCCAATCCTAATGAGTTTCTGCTGTTAGGTGTGGCCTGTTATGCTAATGAATTCCTGCCCAAAAATAGCCCTGGTCATCCCATCTGTGATGGGACCTTTTTTCCTACATCAGAATGATTTTAACAAAGTCTTTAACTTGTCTTGCTTTCAATCAGCAAGCCAGTTTTTCATTGGTTCCATAATGATACCATATGCTTACATGATATGACTAGGAGGGAGGGAGGTGTTTAGAGTTTTGTTTCATTTGATTTTAACCTGAAATGTTTTAATTATGATTATGATTTCTAAACTGCTTTGAGCCAAAAGGAATGGTGGGGAATAAATATTTTAAAGAAGAGATACAAATAATCACCAAAGGATTAATGATGACAGTAATATTTATCAAACTTCAAAACAAGAAATGACCACTGTCCAATCAATAAATAAGACAATTACATTTCTCATAGAAGTGGCAACCAAGAAGCCCTTTCAAAAAGATTGAAATCCCAATTAGCAGGGGGAGCAGTGGATAGATAGACTGAATCTAAATGCTCAGCCCCTTCCTGCCCAGCTGTTTGATGCAAAAGAGGAACTACACACACAGTACCCAGTTAAACATGTGATTTGACATCCATTTAGCAGAGCAGTAGTGCATAAGCTTGCTGCCATGTATACAGCAGCTTAAATTGAATCAGAGTGATGACTAGCCCAAGGTTACCTAGTAAGTTTCCAGATAAGGTGAGGATTCGAACCAGGGTCTTCCACATCCTACTCAGACACTCTAACCACTAAATCACTCTGGCTGTCATAACAAATTGTGTGAGAAATTGCAAAATGTTTAAAAGGCTTGTCCTTGAAAGCATATTTTAGCAGCCATCAATTTTATTTGGAAATTCACTTTTTCTCCATACATAGCACTTCCCAGTTCGAGCAACTAGTCTCTGATTTGATGATAAACTCACTTGTTTACTACTTATGTCATTCTTACCGTATGAATACCAGTTTGACCTTTGATGGGGCAGTCTTAATTATTGCAGAAGCATTTTGGTGACTTCTTCCGTACAAGATCTGGTTATTTATCTGTTTTATAAAAAAAAGAACATCAAACATAATTAAAAATTAAGCCAAGACAAAAGGTTATGTATTGCTTTGTAATTTTATCACATACTTCTGAAGGAAATGTTCTCTTCTCTACACTTTTTCTTTTAATCTAATCTTCAGTCAGCAAGCAAGGATAAAGTTAAAAGGTATGAGTCTTTTGATTTTTGTTTTAGTTTTACTGTGATAACTTTCTGTGTGAATAAAGTTTTGATCAATTGGACTAATTATAACTGTAGAATAAGACTGATTATATAAACCAAGGTTGTGCCATTCACTACTTCAAATACAACTCGATAGTGAGAGATAAAAATCACACACACTGTAAAATGGAGGAGATAGAAATCCTATTCCGTAGAAACCTACTGCAATGTCAAAACATATCACAGTTTTGCCTTTTATTACTTTGTTCCCTTGCAGGAGTACAGATCAGTATTTTAAAAGAGTCTTCTTAAAGCACAATGGCATTTTAGTATGATAGCATGCAAAAATGCATGAAAAGCAAAAATAGTCAATGTTAACCTCTTTCAGTGCACCTCAGAAACCTCGAGGCCTGCCATCAATCCACATAAAGCAAGACTTAGCTTTGATGTGGTTTCCCTTGAAAAACTGGTAGATACAAGCAAATTTAAACATTTTCCATAAGTATTTCAAGTGAGATTGGGAATTGATATATTCCAGTCCAGTAGTTCTGTTAGTCTGTTCCACAAAAACAACCAAGTCTGATGGCACTTAAAGACTAACAGATTTATTATGGCACAAGCTTTCAGGGTCACTTCATTAGATTCACAGGAAATGACAGTAATAAACCTAAGGAAGGAAAATGTTAATTTTCAGTGATAGCAGAATAATTCCTCATGTCAAGGAAATGACAACATAACTAACTAATGGAAACAAGATCATAATAGCCAATTCAGAAAAATGTCCAGTGCAGCTTTCTGTAGGAAAGTGAAAGAATCTTACACCGACAGAAGTAGGTTGGTGACATTAGCGAACAGAATTTTTTGTTAAAGATATAATGAAGTTTCTGCTCCAAACAACAGTGATAAAGCACATTCAATAAAATCCCCCAGCATATATTCCAGAAATATCAGGCTATAAAATACAGAAAGCAAGCTATAATTTTTGACACAAATTATTCACCTAAGAAAGCAGGCCAGAGTCACACATGTTTCAGTGCAATCTTTGGGTATATTGCCTGCATTCTTGCTGGGAGTAATTCTGCTCTCACAAATGGAATTAAATTATTTTTTGAGAAATGCGCTAATTGTTGAACCAAGTATTTAACATCTTATATCACCTACATGTAATACTATGTGTATTCCCATATATCCATGTGTCATGTAGCCTGTTTCAAATCAGACTGAAACAGAATGGTTCAAGGTTGAGAAGGGTGCTCAAACAGGGTTCTCATGACCAAGGACAGCATACTGTCTCCGCACCACACCTTTACTCAAATTTGAAAAGGCCCTTACACTACGAACAGAGCCCTAACTAAACAAGCTGGTTACCTGTATAGTTTCCCTATTGGGGAAAAGAGCAGCCTGGGATATGTGTGTGATGTATATAAAAAATGGCACAGGAGAAAAAGTGAAACCTCTTCAGAGATGTGTTGTGATCTAATTGCCTTCCTTTCCACATAGCTGCTAAAAGATACAGAAGATCTGATCAGGGATCTCTGATGTCTCATCCTGTAAAGCCCTATAAATGGGGGGGGGGGACTGCAAACTTGGAGCATGAAATTTACCTCATAATCTCAAGCAGCATACTTGTACAGAGCAAATCAAGTGAATTGTAAGGTAGGAGTTCCACTGAGTCTTTAGCAGTGAATTTAGAGTAAGCAACATTTCTAGTATAAGCAGAAATTCTATCTACAGCTGTTTTTGCGGAATTAAGGATGCCAGCCTCCAGGTGGGACCCGGGATCCCCTGGAATTACAGCTCATCTCCAGACTACAGAGATCAGTTCCCCTGGAGAAAACGGACACTTGGGACTCTACAGCACTGTACCCCACTGAGGTCCCTGTCTTCCCTAGGCTCCATCCCCAAATCTCCACAAACTTCCCAACCTGAAACGGGCAACCTGACCACTCCATTGCCTGCCAGTTGCCAGGGGGCCCTGGCAACCCTAAATATTATTTTTGAGTAATTTTATAAACCTTGGGAATGTCCTCCCTTCAATATCTTTGATACTGATATCAAAGACTCAATTGCTTTACTCTTTTCTTGTAGGCTTCATAACAAAACAACCATTACTTACTGTAATGTTAAAATCATCTCGGGGCTCATTATGAGGAACAGATGTAGTCAGAGAAGGGTAAAAGAACAAAAGGCAAGAAAAGATAAAAGAAACTACTAGCTGGAGTGGCTATATTATCAATAAAGATTAAAACAGAAAATGAGATTTAAAGCAAAGCATACGTTTTTGAGTGATACCGACATCATAAATATTTCATAGAAGGTGGATGTGGTTCCTTAAGATAAGAAAAACATAGGAGTATTATAAGAAAGAGGAAATTATGGCTATACATCAAAATATGGAGGATGATTAGTTTGGGAATCATTTCTACGGGCAACTGAAACCTCCTTTGAAAAAAAAAATAGCTTCAGGCTCTGGATTCAGCCCTCTTCAGGAACAAAGCACATATCACTCTTCCAATAAAGAAGAATGGGTAGGTTTTAACAATAAGGTTTCTCAGTTCAGTGTGGTGTCATGGTCAGAATGATATACTAGGCTCTAGGACAGGGGTATCAAACGTAAGGCCTGGGGGGTGGAACCCGCCCATCCAGGGCTGTTATGTGGCCCGTGACCAACTGGTGTAAGGGAGGGAGCAGGAGGCTTCTTGGGGGTGGGTGGGTGGAGCCGCTCCAATTGTGGCTTCAGCACGGCAGGACAACCTGCAGCAGTCGAGCAGAACCCCTTCACTTCAGGTAAATTGGGAGCCACTGCAGCCGCATTCATACCTCTCCATTCAGCCTGCAGCTCCAGGGATGCTGTCCCGAATGGCTGCAGGGATCAGTGTTTGCATGTGGGGATGTGCAAACAATCCTCTGTTGGGGCATGGGAATATCTGCCCAGTGCTGCACTGCTGGCTCTCCAATCCACCCATGTGGGCTTTCCTCCGCACCCCCCTCCCAGCCCATGGGGCCTTGCAGTAAGGATATATCAACTTGAAGCTTGCCAGTTTTTGCCCTTTATAAAGTTTATTATCTCCGGTAACCAGCATTACATTTTATGGCATACATGGCCCGGCCCAACAAAATAACATTTATGTCAGATCCGGCCGTCACAACAAATGAGTTCAACACCTCTGCTCTAGGTGAGGTTAACATGGATACTTGTTCACACCCCAAACATTTCCTGTAGAAGAAGAAGAAGAGATTGGATGTAGCCTAACCTATAGGCATGGCATGCCAACTGGCAGGAGATGGAACAGGTGGGGACGTATGCTGGGTGGGGGGCATGATTGACATCTCTAGTGTGATGATTAGAACTCATGGATGTAATTTATGAGCCAGTGTCCATTATTTTTGAGAATTCTTGGAGAACAGGTGAGGTGCTAGAAGACTGGAGGCGGGCAAATGTTGGCCCCATCTTCAAGAAGGGGGAAAAGGAGGATCCGGATAACTACTGACCCATCAGCTTGCCCTTTATACCTGGAAAAGTTTAGAACAAATCATCAAACAGTCAGTCCTTGAGCACTTAGAAAGGATGGCTGTGATTGCTAAGAGCCAGCATGGGTTTCTCAAGAACTAATCATGTCACACACTAACCTTATCTCTTCTTTTAAGAAAGTTACTACCTTGCTGGATCAGGGAAATGCTGTAGACATAGTTTATCTTGGCTTCAGTAAGGCTTTTGATAAGGTTCCACATAATATACTTGTTGACAAATTGGTAAAATGTGGCTGCTGTATGCCAATGATTTAGTTCTTATTTCCCTTTACAGAGGGAGGAAGATATCCCCAGTGCAATTCAGGTTTTCAATTCTAAAATAATAAATGGGGTCTCTATCTGGATTTCGGTGATCACAGAATCTTTTGACCACCCCCTATGTCAGTTTATATGCAGGATAATGGGAGTCCCTTGTTGCATCTCAGATGTATCTCTCAGAGCTGAACTTGGCCAAAAGTCATTGGAAGCTAGAGCATGTCTTAGTGCTTTCAAGCTAAGGCTAAGGATTCTTTTTTGCTTTGGAAGACGAAGGTCTGTTGTTCTTTCTTAAACAAGATGCTTACCATTCTCAACGGATGAAGACTAGATTAAGGTAGCTAGGGCTTATAACTAAAGATATCTTCTTGCTAGGTAAAATGTCTTTCACTTGTCCAGCATCACTTTGTGGAGGTGGATTACAACAGTACAATGATTCACTCATGCAGTGTCTGTTTGAATCAATATTTTGGTTATCTTACCTCCTCGGACTCTGCTATTACACAGGAGACAACTACTGGCCCCCACCCTTGTTAGGGCATTCGCTTTATCTCACCTTATAATGCCATCCCATCCAAAGTGTTACAGGGGAGATTTTGTTATATTCCATATATTCAGATTGTCTTTGCCCTTGCAGTCAGGGTAAAACTGATACTCTTGTCTCACAAAATATTGGAATGTCATTTTTTTACCGCTTTTAGGAATTGCTGGATCTCACTGCTTTTAACATACTCTCTGTTTAATAAACTCCAAGGGAATAATATTCCCTATCTGATGCTAGACAGTGACCCGAACATAACCTACTTGGTAGCCAAATTTCTGTCTAACGTTTTCCTTTAGTAAGTAATGTATTATTCTTTTAGTAATTGCTCAAGATCATCTACATGGAGCTGCGGTGGCTCAAGTGGTTAAGACGCTGAACTGCAGGCTGTGGAAGGTCAGTAGTTCAGCGGTTCAAGACCCGGGTGCCGCAAGACAGGGTGAGCTCCTGTCTCTAGTTCCAGCTCCTGCCAACCTAGCAGTTCGAAAGCAAGAAATTGCAAGTAGATAAATAGGGACCACTTCGGTGGGAAGGTAACAGCGTTCCGTGCGCCTTGGTGTTTAGTCATGCCGGCCACATGACCACGGAAATGTCTTCGGACAGCGCTGGCTCTTCGGCTTTGAAACGGAGATGAGCACCGCAACCCTAGAGTCGGATTCGACTGGCTTTCGAGAATGTAATATTCTTTTAGTAATTTTACAAGATCATCTGATAATAGGAGTTCTGAAAAGGAAAGGAAAGGTTTGTTGCTATATCAGTAAAATTGGAATATGTTTGGGTTCAAATGCTCCAGTCCCTCCTTCCTCTCTTTCCTGTGAAGTGAGATAATTAGTTATTTCCATGTTTACACCTAACTGCATCTGAACCACGACCTATGGTTTGCACATCCTGGACAAACCAGCATTCCAAACTGATAATGCTGTTGTGATGAGAAGCATAAGCCATAGTTCACTGATACACATTTAAATGTAAACTAGGATGGGATGAAAGCCCCAAATAAATATTTATCTCACTATGCACAAGGACAGAAATCAGTAAGAATGCCTAAGGATCCCTCAGTCTCATTCACATAGCAGCACACTACGTTTTACCATTACATCAGACCCAAGTAATCAAGGGGGCAGCAACAGCACGGGGAATGGAAGAGGAGTCAAGCAAAATGTGGGATGATGGCAAGAGAAAAGTTAGAAGCAAATAGAGTACAAAACTCTTCTGCACTGAATGAAAGCATTCTATCCCAATCCTGGCTACTTGACTTTAAGAGACTGAACCTGGAATCTTAGGCATGCAAATCATGTGCTTGTCACTGAAGGGCCAGAAGGAGTTTGTGCCATTAAGATTTGTGGTACTTAAAAAAAAAAAAAACTTTTGTCTGCCTACAAGCACATAGACACATTCAAACATTTAATAATCCAATGACTAATCATCCTAAAGAAGGTAGCGTAAAGCAGAAGATTGAAGCAGTTCTGTCCTGCTCCAGTTTGCCATTCCATTGAGAGACAGACTAACCTTTCATAGCCTTGTTCTCAATATCCACACCCATTATATACATTATATACAAATAATATAAAACACTGCAGTACTTGTAAAACACATAGCTCCCACAAATATTCTTTAAGTCTTCTACAGCTTTGAACTAGACTCTGTTGTATTACCTACCCTGCCTCACTGCAACAGGGAGTATGACATTTTCTATTGCTATAAATGCATCGACATGCCAGTGTTCCTGAATTCCATTATTAGTATGACACAAGAAGCGGGACCCGTGATACTCATGGGGGTGAGTATGCCCCACAGCCCATGGCCCGCAAATCAGGAGGAGGTCCTCACTGAGGAGGAGGCTGCAAGTGAGCCCAGCAGCAACAGTGGCAAGCCCTGTCCGGGTCCCAGCCACCACCCGCCCAGGCTCCCCCCACCCACCCAGCAGCAATGGCGGTGAGCCCTGCATGGCTCCCAGCCGCCCGGCCGTTGCCCACTGCGGCTACTCTCTCTCCCCCCCCCAGCAGCAACAGCGGCGAGCCCTGCTCGGATCCCAGCTGTCCACTCCCCAAGGCTCCCCCGGCTCCTTCACAGCTGCCAGCAGCAAGCTCCACCACAGTTCCAAATGGCAAGTCCATTCTCCACGCATGTGTGAGAATGCAGTTTCAGTTTTTTGGGGATTTAAGTATCCCCATATATTTTTTTTAAACATGTCAGATTTTTCTGCACACCCAAGTAATGCCTCAAGTGTGCAGGAATTTCTGTTGAGCCTCCATGTGCCCCCAATTTGCGGAAATAAGTATCTGCATGCACTGGGGACACTTGGCTATTAGTATATAGATTTGTTCTAACATCATTGCCCATCATCCTGGTTTTATTTCTGTTATTGACTGTACATTTTCCCATTTAAAATAATTATTCAAGAATGACAAGTCATAACCAGTGCTGAACAGTAGACAGGTTTGGAGTTCGGATTTTTAAAAAAATGACCAGAGTTGACAACAGACAGAACAGCCAGACAAGCAGCTTTCAAAAGGGGGGGGGAGTACTTTCTGTTTGACACAAAGATCAGCCAATCAATGCTGCAAATACATTGCTTTAAATAAGGGGAAAGAAGAAGAAGAGAAGAGATTGGACTTATACCCCGCCCTTCACTTGGAGTCTCAGAGCGGCTTACAAACTCCTTTCCCTTCCCCTCCCCACAACAGACACCCTGTGAGGTGGGTGAGGCTGAGAGAACTCTGACACAAACTGCTCTTTTTCAAGGACAGCTGTGCCAGAGCTTGTGACTGACCGAAGGGCACACCAGCAGGTGCGAGTGGAGGAGTGGGGAATCAAACCCGGTTCTCCCAGATTAGAGTCTGCACACTTAACCACTACACCAAACTGGAAAGGTTCTACTAGTTTGGTGTAGTGGTGTGGAGTGCGGACTTTAATCTGGGAGAACCAGGTTTGATTCCCCACTCCTCCACACGCAGCTGCTGGTGTGACTTTGGGTCAGTCATAAGTTCTTTCAGAGGTGCTGTCTCAAGAGCAGTTCTTGAGAGAGCTCTCTCAGCCCCACCTACCTCACAGAATGTCTGTTGTGGGGAGGGGAAGGGAAAGGAGTTTGTAAGCCGCTCTGAGACTCTAAGTGAAGGGTGGGGTATAAATCCAATCTCCTCCTCCTCCTCCATCCTTGGCAGAAGGTTTGTGTGACTGCAACTGTGAAAGTTCTGAGCTGAATTTATGCATGCCTGTATGCAGCCTCAAAGAGCCAGTTTGGTGTGGTGGTTAAGTGCACAGACTCTAATCTGGGAAAACCGGGTTTGATTCCCCACTCCTCCACTTGCAGCTGCTGGACGACCTTGGGCAAGCCATAGTTCTGTCACAGCTTTTCTCTCAAGGACAGTTCTGGAACTTACCTCACAGGGTCTCTGTTGTGGGGAGGGGAAGGGAAAGGAGTTTGTAAGCCGCTCTGAGACTCTAAGTGAAGGGTGGGGTATAAATCCAATCTCTTCTTCTTCTCTTCTTCTACTACTATTTCTAACAGTTAAAATTAATCCTATTCAAGATGAACAGATAATTATAGTTAATTTAAATAGATTTAAAGCAGTGTGTTAAATACAGTGTGTTACTTAAATACAACAAAATTGAAGGATGGCCAAAAAAAAAAATCCCCATTTTTTTTCAATCATCCCATGTGTTCATTCTTCTGCAAGAGAACACATACCCTCACTCTCAAGCTAAGAGAAACAGAATTAATATGATCTATTTCAAAACTGGATATGTTGAGTTAGACTGCTCGGATACCATGATAACAGCTATTAAACCCTAACAAAAATAGAATCACATGATCACAGCTAAAATATCAAGAAAGTTCAGCAATGAAAGTGGATTACATCTGCTGGAACTCACACAATGTAATGCCAGCATCCTAAACTTAGCAATGGATCTAAATAATGTTTTGTCAATATGAAGTACCTTGTATGTCCCTGCTGCTTCCCCAGCAATGCATATGCAATTTTAAATTGTGATAATCATATTGGGTATTTCCCCCCCTTTTAATAAAGTGATCCCCCATATATGGAGTGTCCTCAACCCCTCCCTTGACTACGGACGAGCCTGTTTTGCCACCTTACTGATTGGCACTCACGTAGAAAGTATGTCTTCCTCTCTCTTTCACTGTCCTACCAATAGAAACTTGACCATGAAGTTTGCTGTTAAAAGGAATGAAAAGACTTGCTTATGTCTTCAAACTACTGGACAGGGAGAGATTAAATTGTT
The DNA here is from genome assembly GCF_001447785.1 of Gekko japonicus. Taxonomy (NCBI): domain Eukaryota; kingdom Metazoa; phylum Chordata; class Lepidosauria; order Squamata; family Gekkonidae; genus Gekko; species Gekko japonicus. The sequence goes on from NW_015168657.1 coordinate 527,718, forward strand.
TATACAGCAGTAGCAAAAGGGTTGTTGTGATGTCCCAAAATTGTGCCTGTTGGCATGTTTGCTGTATCTGGAGCTTCAGCTCATTATTTTGTACTTGGTTCTTGATCTTCTCTATCACTACACATTAAAACATTTAAAATGAAAAAGAACAATTACCTCTAGAAGTTCATCTCCAATGCGCATTCTTCCATCTTTTCCTGCTGGGCCATCTGGACTGATGCCCACAACAAAGATGCTCATGCGAGACCTGTCCTTGTTGCCAGCAAGGCTGAGTCCAAGACCATTCTTATCCTTTTCAAGCTCAATAATGTGCAACTCCCCTGGCAGATCTGCATATCTTTGCCTGATTTTCTCTGAAAATAAAAGAAATAAATAGTATATATTGTTAGGAGATAACTTTCAGTGCAACATACCAGTTGGCTGTAATTGCTTCTTGGGCTTCTGGTTTAATGAAGAAGAGTGAAACCAGGTAATTGCCCGGGAGCTCAAAAGAGTTTGCTTATTTTCACTGTATGCATTCACCAGCCAGTGCTGACCTCCAATGTCCCTTGTGCTCTCCCATGGGGTAGGATCAGCACAGACTGCCTAATGGTGTCATGTCACCCACTGGAAGTTAATGCACAAGAAGTGGATTTTTTCACCCACCTAAACTTAAGAACATAAGAGACGCCAATGTTGGATCAGGCCAATGGCCCATCCAGTCCAACACTCTGTCACACAGTGGCCAAAAATACCAGATGACATCAGGAGGTCCAGCAGGGGGGCCAGGACATTAGAAGCCCTCCCACTGTTAACCCCCCCCCCCCAAGTACCAAGAAGACAGAGCATCACTTGCCCCAGAGTTCCTTTCTATACCTTGTGGCTAACTTACTATTGAAAGTTTTGCATCAGTGAAATGCAAGAAATCCATGAATTGGCTGTCTGTACATTAGCACTGACACGTTGCTATGCTATGCCCTACTAAGAGCATTCAGACAATCACTAAAGCCATTGACAACCAGATTCTGCAAGGAGAAGGAAATAAATACATTTCTAGCTGTTGTTATTTCTTATCTCCTTGGTTCTCAAGAGTGGAGAATATTATTCCATCTTAATTATCAAGGTGCAGAAATGTGAAATGCACCTCCACACTATACTTGAGGAAGGCAGGAGTATATTAGTATGATTTATCTCATGGGTGGCTAGCCTACAGAAAATTTACTAAGTACTCTTAAGCCAGTTCCTAATTAATTTTCTGACCACTTGGTTATTTGGAGTTCACCTGTGATCAGTGTGTGTGGGGAGAGATTAGGGCTGCCAAGTCCCCCTGGGGGGTGGGAATTCCCCCGCTAAAAGAGCCCCTAATCTGCTGGTCTGGATCTGGCTGGCGGCGGGAACCCCACCCCCGAAGTAGCCAGATCAAGCTGACATGCCCAGCGCGATGACGTAGACCGGAAGTGATGTCATCACGCTGGGCACGTTGCCAGGCGACGCTCTAGCAATTGCCCTGAAAACTCTCCGTTTCAAAGCCAAAGAGCCAGCGCTGTCAGAAGATGTTTCCGTGGTCATGTGGCCAGCATGACTAAACACCAAGGCGCACGGAACGCTGTTACCTTCCCACTGAAGTGGTACCTATTTATCTACTTGCAATTTCTTGCTTTCAAACTGCTAGGTTGGCAGGAGCTGGAACTAGAGACGGGAGCTCACGCCGTCATGTGGCAACTCGGGTCATGAACTGCTGAACTACCGACCTTCCACAGCCTGCAGTTCAGCATCTTAACAACTTGAGCCACCGCAGCTCCTTTACACAGTGTAAATCAAAACAATGAACAGAATGGGATATTCAACAAACAATGGTTTTGGACTCCAGAAATCTGAAACCAAGAAGAAATCTGAACAGCTGAAACAAATCATATGCATTAATAAGACTCGTTAAACTATGCTTACATACAGTTTTTATTTATGATCCAGTGATCAAACAACAGTCTGTGTCTAGTATGCACAACATATAGGTGTAATTTTTTAACAAATTTTTAAAAACCTTTCTATATTTGCAAGATGTTGATAGATAAATTTATCAGCTTCCTTGTGATTAAAACCTTAGCACAGAATCTAGCCACTTAAATGGAGGCTTCATCTGAATGGTCTGCAAGGAGGAGGGATGTATAAAATGTATCCAATCTGCTTGGGAACTTAGAATAGGAGTGAGGTGCATGGAATTCATGTCCTTGTAGAATTTACAATGTTGTAAAACATGCTTGACCATTTCAGTTGTGCCAGATTGGCAGGGGCAAAGGTGCTGGGAGTATGAAATGCATAGGTATCTAAGCCAAGACTGAGTGATGGTTCTGTAGTATTTGGGGAATTCTATGGTGTAGAGGTAATTTGCTGGCACAAAGTTTCATGAGTAATTACTCACCACCAGATAGAGACATGCCCAAACTCTATCAGTTTGGGAGATGTATCCCAAATTTATTGTTTTATGATTTCTTTGGCTCCCGAGCACCCAAGGTGGCAAATTGCTGAGTGGGGAAAGCTGTATAGTTGTAGTTTGTTCTTGATGGTGACCAACCAAGCTTAGCAATAGGTATCTAGAAGGACTAAAGAGGCTAATCCAGATGGATTAAAATTTAATTTAAACCAAAGGCATGTTGCCGGATACCAGCTGGGTGCCTCTAGTGGTACTTGCCCCAACTCTATTCTAAGGATTTCGTTTGGTGCACAAAAAGGGACACCAAATGTACTCCTGTTTGGACTGTATGGTTTCTAGTGGGCAGGTGTCTTTATATAAACAAATTTGTGAGCCATACAGAAGTCTGGAAAATACTTTGGCTTGAAAAACTTTGATAGTGTAAGGAATGTGTGAGCTTCCCTTCGAAAAGAAAAATCTCAGGGTAGCTGATGCCACTCTTTGGGTGCTCTCAGTGGCCTGAGTCAACTGGGATTTCCACAATCCTGCGGATTGGAACACTACACCGAGCTATTTAAAAACCTTCACCTGGCAGATCAATGGGCATGAGATAGAACAGGTAAAGGTTTCCCCAGTTTCATTTTATCCATAATCCCATCAACCTATGGTTGAAGGGATTCAAAATGAAATAAAGAAAAAAGAATTAAACTGAGGAAACCTTCAGCTGCTCTATCTTATGCCCATTGATCTGCCATCTGTGTTTAATATGACTCCCAGAGAAAAACAGGATTTTAGTTTTTGAAAATTTATTATTAATTGCTCCTCCTGGCAGTATACTGTAAGAGCCCAGAGGGCTCTTCTGAGTCCTACCTCAGAGTGGGACAAGATGGCTGTATCATCTACATATAGTAAAGCTGGTAGTGGTCTGTTTGCCACCCTTGGTGGATAGAATTCTGGTCTGATCAGTGCTTGGACTACTGAACTAATATGGAAATTAAATAAAGGGGGGGGCAAAATACAGCCTTGGTTCACTCCTTTTTAAAAAGGAATCCTGCATGAAAGATTGGTTCCTACTGCCAGGAAGTTATTTTTGTGCAGCATACAAATAAGGGTGAATAGTCTATGATCAATTGATGAGGCCTCTAATTTAAGCCATAATCTGTCTCTGGCAATGCTGTCAAAGGCCTTTTTTTAGTTGACAAAGGATACACAGAGTACCCCATCGGTCATTAAACTATGCAGAAATTACATAGTAGGATTGTACTTACAGCAACAGAAAATATGTACTATATATTGGCTTGCCAAGTCCCCCCAGGGGGCAGGGAAACCCCCACCCCAGAGGCCCGTTCCCCGCCGCCGGCCCTGCCTATGGAAGGGGGAGGTGCTTTCCCAGGAGGAAGGAGTCAAGGACTGCACCACTCCTGGACCACCGGAGAATCATGGTGACCTCTGGCGACTCCTACTGAGGCATTAGGGATGTTCGGAGAACATCCTTGATAGCCTGCCTTTACCTCCTGGCCCTGGAATTCTTTGGATCCAATCAGGGGTCTTTTGGGGCCGGAGCACTGCTCCGGTAGCCCAGGAGCCCGCACTAATGGCGGCGGCAGCAAGCCCCGCCCCTAGCTCCCCGCACCAAAAGCACTGTGACTCGGGGGAGGCTGGAGAGCCCCGCTGCCGCATCCCCCAGGCCCATGCAGGAGCGCTGCAGCTTGGGGGAGGCCAGAGAGCCCCGTCGCCACATCCCTCGGGTCCACGCAGGAGTGCTGCAGCTCTGGGGAGGCCAGAGAACCCTGCCACTGCATCCCCCGGGCCTGTGCAGGAGCACTGCAGCTCGGGGGAGGCCAGAGAGCCCCGCCACCACGTTCCCCGGGCCCGCGCAGGAGTGCTGCGGCTCGGGGGAGGCTGGAGAGCCCCAGTGCTGTGTCCCCTGGGCTTGCTTTCCCTTCTCTTCCTCCCTTCCTCTCTTTTCTTCCTCTCTTCCTTTTATTCCCTCCTTTCCTTCTCTCCTTTTTTCTTTCCCTCCTTCTTCCCTTCTCTCTCATTCTTTCCCTCCTTCTTTCCTTCTCTTTCTTTCCCTCTTTCCTTGTCTCTACTCTCTCTCTTTCCTTCTTCTGTGGCCCAACTCTAGTGAGAAGGGGTTTAAACTTTAAACCCCTTCTCTCTTCGCTTCCCCCCCCTGGCTGGGGAAGGGAAGGGGAGATGCCTCCCCCCCTTTTGCTTCCCCTTCCAGTGATGTCAGGGGGCGTGGCATATGCTAAAAGCTAATGAACTCCTGCATATGCTAATGAACTCCTGCAGCTCTTTTTCTATGAAAAGACCCCTGGATCCGATCCAAATACTTGCCTGGGTCCGGCCCTGCTTAGCTTCTAAGATCTTACAAGATTGGGCTTGCCTGGGCTATCCAGGTCAGGGCTGAAACTAAGTAAAACATTTTTGAAAATTAATAGGAAATATCAGAAAACTCAGATACTTCAGATAAGAGTCAGAGTTGTGCAATGGTTAGAGTATCAGACTAGGAAATTAAATGTGTGAATGCCTTTGTTATTTATCTAATTTTCACCCTAATTTCCAAAGTTTTCCATGATCCTATTGCATGTATCCCCAAACAGACCTTGATTATGCATTAATTTGATGCTACTGGTTTATTTTAAGAATGAGCCATTTTCATTTCTACAACTTACAAGTAAATATCAGTATTCAGCGGTTAGAAAGTGCTCAGAATTATGCTTTTAAACACTTTGTTGAACACATAATTTCTTCCACATTAAACAAAAACTCAATTATGGCGAACACAAAATATAGTTTAGGTGAAAGATGCATGTTGGTGGCATTTTACTCCTCTTAAACCTATGCTGAGCAGGGAGGCTGATGAAGCATAACTAGGTTCCCCTACCAGCCTTCCCTTCTTCACTGAATTGCTCCCAATAGTATGCAAGCAGTGTCTGCACAGAACTGGTAGGGATCGGTTGACAGCAGAGGGTACTTCATTCCTGAAACACTGAACTTGCCTTGTCAATCTACCTCTGGGGTCCAGATACTGCACTGAGAACCACAGTACCATGGTGAAGTAACAGATTATCAAAAAACTGCAGAAGTAGTGCCAAAGTTCAGAATTCCTCTTTCAACCAGAAAACGTTACGTTTTACTGAATTAAATGCAATTCACCTCTAGGTATAGAGGCTGCCCTTCCATTCTAATTAATGTTCATGCCAGCAGGAGCTAACGTCACTGTTTTTAAGAAATGAGTCAAAATGCCTTGAACAAGCTCCATCTCTCATGAGTATTTAGATACTCTTCACAGGGTAGCTCTTACAGGACCATAGCATACATGAATCTCAGTGTTGTCAAAATATTAGCTACCAATCAACCTTCAAATATCTTCTGGGTTTTTCTGCTGACCTTGTTTAACAGTTGGGTAGTTTACTGATTTTTGCATCTTCATCTGAATGTTGGTCTATCATTTTATACAAACACTTAATGACCAAACACATAAATTTCAATTATTTTTCAATCCCACCCTCCTGTTTTCACTATTCTCCCTCCTCCAGCTGGTATAATTTTTCAGTGCTGTGCTTTACCAATGGAAGCCAGTTAGCATCTGTTTTTGCAAACAATTCCATTATCTGCTTTCATTACCAGATACTTTATGCAAAGCAATTGTAATTCTGATGTTATTACATTACAAACAGGATATCTAGCCATGTTATATCCAACAGTACAGATCATATGGCATTTTATGAATCTCCTAAAAGGTATTTAGTCAGGAAGTGAACCATCAATTTTTAAAACAATAAATACATGCAAAGATAAGTATAGATAATGTATCTATACATTAGCGCCTCATTTTTTATCCCCCCCCCAAAAAAGAAGCCTTGAAATGGAAGGCAGAGCAAAATAAGGCTGATTTACTGCTACAATATTTTCTTTGTCTATTTCAAGGGTTGACTTGTAGGCTAATTCCTCATATGCTCCAGACCTTGACAGCAAATTGTGGGATAAAAATAAATCGATAGTGTTTTTATAACCTCATCATCATTAAACAAATCCTGTGTTTGACGGCTCTGACCTGTGATTTTGCTCGGTTAGTGGTGACACTGATAGGCCCAAAAGTATTGAATTCCAACTGCCTTCACCAGGACAAACTCCCAAATAAATACATAAAGGATGTCTGGAATACAGACATCAGAGTTGCATGATTTCACACACAGCAAGACACAGCCCAAATCTGATAGATGCTGAGGAACTTACTGCTGATTTTTGCCCTCCAGGGAACATAGAACATGCACACATCTAGCTCAGAGTATTAGCAAAAGGCTTGAAGCCGACACGGATATTGACATCATATCAACAATACAAGAATGTCATGCCATATATTGCATTGGAAAGAATAAATGAATGGCTGTGCCATTTCATCAGCAGCACATGAAGCAACAGACTCAGTGTATGTACACCATCCATTTTCTTCCCCGGCCAACCCTAAATCGAGGATCTTTCTGAAGGGCTGAATCAACATAGTGGCCAAGTTATGTATGTGTGCCTTGCCAAGCACTGGCAAACACATTCACTTTATTTATATCCTGCCTTTCTATCTACTGGGAATCCAAAGTCGCTTAGATCATTCTCTTCTCTTGTTTTATCCTCACAACCCTATGAGCTAGGTCAGGCTGAGTGTGTGTGACTGGCCCAAGGTGGCATCTCCCAGATCCTAGTTAGATACTCCCAGCAAGTGGCATCTCCCAGATCCTAGTTAGATACTCTAAGCACTACACCACACATTTGTATACTTCCTTTGTCTCTCTGGCTGCTGTTACAAGGGTTGACTTGTAGGTTGCTTTCCTCATACGCTCCAGACCTTGACAGCAAAATGTGGATTAAAAATAAATTAGTTTTTATAGCCCCATCATTGTTAAACAAATCCTGTGTTAAACCCATCATTAAACAAACACTGCCTGTTCTCTGATACAAACACAGGTATCTTATATTATTTATTTATTTAACATTCTTGTGAATTATGCAACATCATTTAAACTGCTGCTTCTCCATGGCAAAATACACTGCACCAGAGCCTAATCCTTTCCCAGCTACTGGGTCTATATATGTTGTTGAGAAAAGCCACAAGCTCTGAGAAAAATACCAAATAACATGAATTGTGTATACTTTGTGCTCTGATGGTACATGGAGTATGGTATGAAGCGGACATTTTAGTGTGAGTGAAGGAAGAGGACAGGTAATTTATTCCAATATGGGAAGTAAGTCTTAACAGGAAAGGCGAATTAAGGTGCATGTATTTGGTGATGTTGTATTAGTTCCCCTCATGTGTTTCTAGGGAGGGGCTTGCCTACAATGACTTGAGAATGTTCTGCATATACTTATGAAATCACAAGCACCCAGTCAGGATGATGCTTTTAGGTTTTTAATAGAAAAGAGCACAGTAGCACCTTAAAAACTAACAACATTTGTGGCAGGGTATGAGCTTTCGTGACTCACTGCTCACTTCTTCAGATACAGCTAGAATGTGAGTCCATCTGTCCTACATATTGGAAAGTGGAGTGATTTCGGATGCCAAATGGCATAAGCAGGCAAATGACAATACCAGGTGTGATTGGATTAGGTGTGGTATGCAGAGAGGTAGTAGGCTTGGAGAAACCAGCATTGGTAATGAGACAGGAAACCTAGGTCTCGATTCAGTTCAGATGGATGTATTGTCTTGAGCTTTAGCAGTTGCAATTCAGAATTGCAACTGGTAACAAAGCTCAAGCCAATGGTAAAAAGTATACTCGCCATAGAATTCAGAAATAATGAAAGGGGCCAATTTAACAACCCCAAATTCTTTGACTACAAATTCATAGTAATTTATTTATTTATTATTTCGATTTATATCCCGCCCTTCCCGTGAGCGGGCTCAGGGCAGCTCACAAGAATAAATGCAAACAATTTAAATTAATACAATAAATAATACAGTAAAACCAATTTAAAGTATCTGAAATATTTAAAGTGGGTAGTGCAATGCAATTAATTCCAGTCATTACAGCCAGGAAAAATAAGTGGGCTGATGTCGAGCCAAGATGGTCTCATGTAGCAGTAATAGGGAGGCCAGCTGGTAGATGCCCACTGCCTCAACCAAAGGCCTGGCGGAACAGCTCCATTTTACAGGCCCTGCAAAACTGCAACAGGTCGCGCAGGGCTCTGATCTCAATCGGGAGCATGTTCCACCAGCCTGGGGCCAGGACCGATAAGGCCCTGGCCTTGGTGGAGGCTAGACAGGCATCTTTCGGGCTGGGGACAACCAGCAGATGGCTTTCCGCAGACTGCATATATGGGGAGAGGCGGTCCCATAGATATGTCGGTCCCAGGCCACATAACGCTTTAAAGGTCAACACCTTGAAGCAGATCCAGTACTCAACTGGTAGCCAGTGCAACTGGCAGAGCACCAGCTGGATGCGCACCCGCACAGACATCACAGTCAATAGGCGCACCGCTGCATTTTGCAGTAGCTAGAGTTTTCAGATCAGCCTCAAGGGTAAGCCCACATAGAGTGACTTACAGTAATCAAGTCTGGAAGTGACCATTGCATGGATTACTGTAGCTACTTGTAGCTACTTTCAATCCACTTTTGGTGTACTTTCCAAATGGATTAAAATCCAGTGTGTGAACTGGCAAAATCCAGTTGGAAGGTGCATTGAAAGTGGATCGAAAGTGGATTATTTTGTGTGTGTGATTGCAGCCTCTGATTATAGCTACCAGAGTACTTTAGAACAGGACCACAAATGGTCCTATGAGCTTCCCTCAGTGTTGGACGATTAATATTGAATCTCTCTTAAACATAACTCTGTACCAACCTGCTGCCCCTGAAGACAGACTTGAAGACCAATCCTGTCTCCAGAGACAAGGGATTTCCTAACCTGCCTCACTGGCAGCTAAACTCTGTCTGAAGGAAAAATGGCAGTTTGACTGCCTTTTTAGCTTCATTCCTCCCTTCCATCTGCTCCATCAAGATTTCAAAGGTCCTGATTGAATGTTACCAGCTCATTACCACTAGGTTAAAAAGTGATTGGTAGTTTCAGGACTTTGACCTGTCAGTCACAGGTAACCAAAGACTCTGTTGAGGTAGGGACAGGAAGAGTCAAATGTAACCCCTAGCCCTAAACTATACTGTATTAACTTACACATGATGCCAGCTACTATATGATTACCACTTAAGGTGTCGAACTCATTTGTTATGAGGACTGGATCTGACATAAATGTCACTTTGTCAGACCGGGCCAAGTGTGCCATAAAACATAATGCCAGTTACCAGAGATATAAACTTTATAAAGGAAACAGGCAAACCCAATTAATGATATGAGCTTTAAAATAAATGTACTTAAAATATTAACACTCCCCAAAAAATTCTGAATGTATTTGGGAATTACCAGGTAGATCCAAAAACAATCTGTTCCTGCCTTTTAGCTGTTTGTCAGGTTTCTACTGCAGTAGAAACTTTGAAGGGATGGCAGAAGAAAGTCTGAGGATCTGCTGTGCTGGAGGAGAGCTGAGAGCACCTTGCTAGCTCAGCTTGGGGCTGGCTCCTCATGCAGCCTGGTTTAAAGCAGACTGCAGGAGAAGCCAGCTGAGGATCAGCTCTGCCCACTGGGAGCTCTCAGCTGCCCACCAGCTCACCTTGGAGCTGGCTTCACCTACAGCCCAATTTAAACCAGGCTGTAAGAGACGTCAGCCCAGGATCAGATGGGTCAGTGGGAAGCTGAGAGCGCCACACTGACTGGGCTTGGAACTGGCTTCTCCTGCAGCCCAGTTTAAACTGGGCTGCAAAAGAAGTCAAGCCAGGATCGGTTTTGCTGCAGGGAACGGATTGGTCCCCGCCAGCTCAACTTGGGGCTGGCTCCTCCTGTAGCCCAGTTTAAACTGGGCTGTACAGAAAGCCAGCCCAGGATCAGCTGTGCCTATGGGGATGTTCCCTGCTGGCACAGCTTCTGGTGTGCACTTCTGCCCTCCCCCCATTTTTTCTTCTCAGGTCTATTGGGCATGAAAACAATTGGGATTTCCTAAAAATCCCAGATCTGAATACATTTCCAGTATTTGGATGCAGGATTTTGTGGGAAACCTGAAATCTTTTCCAGTTCAATAGACCCAAACCTGGGGGGTGGGGAAATGGGGAAAAAATTGCACACCCCTAGTCTGTGATGTAGCAATCTTGAGTATGCAGTTTATGTGTATACCTTGTAATCTGAGAACGTACTTTTGATTTATTGACATATATTACAGAAAAGAGCTGTTCACAGACTTACATTGTCCCAAACATAAACAGAGTTTATTTGGTGGTAGTTTGGACCCAAAACCTGATAAACTTTGCTAATACCAACTTCAGAAAGCTTATCCTTCGGTACAGCATCACACTGCTCCTCGGCTACCTGCAATTTGTAGCATCCTTTCATTGGTAGGTGGGGAGCAGTGTGAATGTCCCATTTTGTTGACTGTATTGACTCACTATGTGTAATCTACCTTGACTACACCTCCCACCTCAGAGAAATGTTTCCTGTCCGTCCCATTCCTCCCTGGCACAAGTTATTGCAGGGGCCCTCTTCCCTCTCGAAAATTCATTTTCCTAGTACACTAGATCAGCAACTTTATTTCTCTGCAACCCTGGAAGCATTTCCGTTTGTTAAGCAGGGTTTCTTCCCCACTTAGAGAAGTTCACCCCAAAATGTACACATATAATACAAACTCTCCAAATAACTGGAGCCACCACCCTCAAGACTTGCTCAATCCACCAAAAAATCATGAACCCTCCACAGATTCACCAGCCACCTGTCAATGACTAAAACTCTGAACTGGCCCTTTTCTCCCACCACCTCTGTGTGATTCACCCACACCAATCCACTCTCCTTCAAATCTCAAGTCTGCTCCCACTGACTACTCCTTTCCTTGCACTTCAGTCCCACTTGGAGACTTGATCTTCCACAAACACACACATACACCCCATGGTGCTGAGGTCTGAGCATGGGGACTAACAACTGGGAGACCCAGGTTCATAAGCCCCACTCTGCCATGGAAGCTGCTGAGTGACTTTGGGCCATTTACTCTCTCAGCCTACGTACCCTGCACAGCTGTGAGAACAAAAACCAGATGGGGAGAATGAAACTTGGGTTCCCATTTGGAGAGAAAAGCAAGGTACAGATGGCTAAAAAAGAAAAATGACGCAACAAAATCTCATTAAGTCTTTAAAGTGGCTCAAGACTCCTGTTTTATCTTAACCTCCAACTATAGCCCTGTTCTTGTATGCCCCCCCAACAACATTCAGTACCTTCCCTCACACCAACAGCTATATTTCTCTTCCCCTTCCATGGCTTTCCAAGTGCAGTTCCCACCATGTACCCCACTGCATGCATATAAACCTTTCTCTTCTGTGCCCCTCCCTCCAGTCCCTTATACTCCACTCCCCAGATACACCCTGGCATTCCCATTCCTACACTTCCCCTAACCCCTGTTTTCCAACAGCTCCTCTACCACCACCTTCACACACAATGACTTTCTCCCTCCCTTCTTCACTCCTCCCAAAGAGCTGCTTCTCCAGCACTGTGGTGGAGAAAGAGCGAGAGAGGTGGGCAGAGGAGAAAAAGAAGGTGGTGCCAACAGTGGCAAAGGAGGTGACTTCTGCTGTTGAGATGAAGAGGGAGGCCCACCATGCATGCACACTGACAGGGAGGCTGAGACGCACCCACACCTCTGACAGGAGGAGAAGAGGAGGTGGCAGCCGCACATGTGCAGCCTGGCCCAACTCAGAGAGAGAGGAAGGGGGGAGAGAGAGGAAGGGGGGACCTGGCATGGGGCTTTTTGCTGCTCTTGCCACCATCAGCACCACCCTCCTTTTCCTTGCTCGCAGGCCGAATAACAGGCCTGGATGGGCCGGTTCTGGACCCTGAGCCATATGTTTAACATCCCTGATTTTGCAAGGTACCTCTGACTATGACTATATTGGCTTCTAGAAATATGGTAGATCAATATTACCATGTTTCCCTAGGTGCTGAACATAATGTTTAATGAAGTATGCATTTGTTGTTGTTGTTCAGTCGCACAGTCGAGTCCGACTCTTCGCAACCCCATGGACCAGATCCTGCCAGGCCTTCCGGTCTTCCGCCGTCCTCTGAAGTTGGCTCAATTTCATGTTCGTTGCATCTATGACACTGTCTAACCATCTCATCCTTTGCCGTCCCCGTCTTCTTTGACCTTCAGTCTTTCCCAGCATCAGGGTCTTCTCCAGTGAGTGCTCCCTTCTCATTTGGTGGCCAAAGTATTTGAGTTTCAGTTTCAGTATCTGGCCTTCCAGGGAACAGTCAGGGTTGATTTCTTTTAGGATTGACTGATTTGATCTTCTTGCAATCCAAGGGACTCTCAAGAGTCTTCTCCAGCACCATAGTTCAAAAAATCTTCTTCAGCACTCGGCCTTCCTTATAGTCCAACTCTCGCAGCCATACATGACTACTGGGAATACCATTGCTTTGACCATGCGGACCTTTGTTGGCAGGGTGATGTCTCTACTTTTTATCATGCTGTTTAGGTTCGCCATCGCTTTCCTTCCAAGGAGCAGGCGTCTTTTAATTTCAAGGCTGCTGTCACAGCCTGCGGTGATCTGGGATCCCAGGAACGTGAAGTCTGTCACTACTTCCACGACTTCCCCTTCTATTTGCCAAGGAGTGATGGGGCCGGATGCCATGATCTTAGTTTTTTTTAATGTTGCGCTTAAGCCCACTTTTGCGCTCTCCTCTTTTACTCTGAGCAAGAGGCTCTTTAGATCCTCTTCACTTTCAGCCATTAGAGTGGTATCATCTGCATATCTGAGGTTGTTGATCTTTTCCCCAGCAATCTTAATTCCCGCTTGTGATTCATCCAGGCCAGCATTTCGCATGATGTACTCTGCATATATATTAAATAAGCAAGGTGACAATATACATCCTTGTCGTACTCCTTTTCCTATGCTGAACCAATCAGTTGTTCCATATCCGGTTCTAAATGTCGCTTCTTGACCTTTATACAGGTTTCTCAAGAGACATGTGAGGTGGTCTGGTACTCCCATCTCTTTAAGGACCTGCCATAGTTTGTTGTGATCCACACAGTCAAAGGCTTTAGCATAGTCAATGAAGCAGAAGTAGATGCTTTTCTGGTACTCTCTTGCTTTCTCCATAATCCAGTGAATGTTGGCAATTTGATCTCTAGTTCCTCTACCTCTTCGAAACCCAGCTTGTACTTCTGGCAGTTCTCTATCCACGTACTGTTGAAGCCTAGCTTGTAGGATCTTGAGCATGACCTTGCTAGCGTGTGATATGAGTGCAATTGTGCGATAGTTTGAACATTCCTTGGCATTGCCCTTCTTTGGGATTGGAATGTATACTGACCTTTTCCAATCCTGTGGCCACTGTTGCGTTTTCCAAATTTGCTGGCAAATTGAGTGCAGCACTTTAACAGCATCATCTTTTAAGACTTTGAATAGCTCAGCTGGAACACCATCACCTCCACTAGCTTTGTTGTTAGTAATGCTTTCTAAGGCCCATTTAACTTCACATTCCAGGATGTCTGGCTCGAGGTCAGTGATTATACCTTCGTGGTTGTCAAGGACATCGGGGTCTTTCTTGTATAGTTCTTCTGTGTATTCTTGCATAGTATGCATAGGGATATAATTTTACTGACCACCTTGCCTATAAAACCTGACCCAAAATCCAAAGGTGAAGCCTCCCAGATCTATTGTTTTTAGCCCAGAACTGATACAATGTTTCATCTTGCATTTGCCTTGCATCTAAATCCAAGTAATCCTTTTAATACCCAGGTTCTGACTAACCTGATTAATAGGATTTTAAAATATGCAATCTCTGATCTCTGAGCAGGCCTCAGTGAAAATGTCTTTGAAAAAAACCCTGCTCACTTCTAATTAAGAATGTCTAGAAATTGTCTGAGGCCTTTGCTGGACTGTGCGTTCACTGTACTTCAAATGGCTTCTCTCCTTAAAATGGAAGGAGTTTTCTATGACTGAGGGCACCAGACTTTTATCATATGTTGACTCCACAAGCTGCATAAGTAAGTGTTGCTGATCATCTCAGCACACTACACACAAAGAACTTGAAATTGTGCATGAAGTTCTTTTTAAGATGAGGACTAATTCTCAATAAAATGGTAAATCCTACATCTGGATTATATCACTTCAGACTGCATACTCTTCTTTACATAACAGGTGCCTTCCATATAAAAAACTCAGTCTATGATATGCTAGTTTTCTATGTGGAAGAAATTTGGTATGTAAAAATGAGCCTGCAAACATGAGCTACCTACCCACAGAAGGATTGTTTGCCCACTAACAACAAGCAGTCCTCAGCCCTAAATTTGAGGAGTTAGAGAAAAAAAATGGAGGTGGGTGGGAAATAAATAGCATTGATGGTGACACTCTGGGGATTTCCCCACCTGTTAATGCAAAGACATTGGGGTTGGAGGGATTTCTGGAGCATCACTAGCAAGTGATGTCACATCCTCCAAACCTCCCCCTGAACTGTTTCCCACAGGCTCAGCTGGAGCTCTGCTGGGCAGCCTGGTTTAAACCAGACTGCCCAACAGAGCCCGCCAAGAGGCAGATCATGGGCTGACTCCTCTTGCAGCTTGGTTTAAACTGAGCTGTAAGAGGAGCCAGCCCCAGCCAAGGTGACAAAGAGCTCTCAGCTCCCGCTGCCCCACCTGATCCTCAGTGTAGCTGAATATACTCGAATAAAAGCTGGGGGGGGGGAAACCAGCTTTTATATAGTGATAGAAGGAGGAGGAGGAGATTGGATTTATACCCCGCCCTTCACTCAAAGCCTCAGAGCGGCTTACAAACTCCTTTCCCTTCCCCTCCCCACGACAGACACCCTGTGAGATAGATGGGGCTGAGAGAGCTCTGACAGAAACTGTCCTTGAGAGAACACCTCTGACAGAACTATGGCTTGCCCAAGGTCATCCAGCAGCTGCAAGTAGAGGAGTGGGGACTCAAACCCAGTTCTCCCAGATTAGAGTCCGCACACTTAACCACTACACCAAACTGGCTCTGTATTCTCTGAAACTGTATTTGACTTACTTAATACCTGAAAAATACTGGTAAGGTATTTTTGTGTATTTTTTTCAGCTCTGTTTATGCCAAATGCACACTCCTACTGAGAAATATACAACCTCTGCTGCCCTCTGGACTTACAGTTGATTCCAGAAAAAACACAGTCCCTATTTATTTGTGTTTTAAATTGCTTGCTTGTCAGCATCAAAGCATTTGCCCCTACATGAAATTAACCTCCTTTGAATACTCTGAGCTACAAATCAGTTATTCACCTACAGAAACAAACTGCTGAGTTCAGAAAGACTCTGTACCATTCAAGAATCCTGCGGTGCTATGTACTTAGTTGCAAGAGACTGGAGAAAAGGAGGTGGGGGTGGTGAAGCTGTCTGTATATTTCTTTTCCACTGCTTCACTACTGATAAGGCATGAATGTTTTACCTAGATTATGAAGGAAACAGAGCAGAGTGATTGTTGATCACTATTTTTACAGGGCTGAGTAAATATAAGCAAAGAATGATGAAAACATTTTCCCCCTTGATAAAATTCTCTATCATTATCACAAGCAATTGCATAAACAGTTTGGAACTGAATAGCAGCATTTTGAAATAAGACTGAAGCATGGTTTAAATCCATGCTTAATAGCTAAGAATGCTAAGGCCTACCAAATAAAATGCTGAAGGCTCATGAATGATTTGTACCAATTTAGCACCACTTGGCTGAGAACAAAACGCTGTAAAATATATTTTATTGCACCAGCTAGTAGGCTGCACGTAATCAGACTTTTAAATTACACGTGTATTTCATTAGGTAAGAAGACTGCTTGTTCAGAATATGAAGGGCTCAGTGGAATTCAAAAGCTTGCATGCTCCATAGCAACTGGCTGATGTAATAAAGAGACTTGCCTTCTCAGTTCTTTGAGTCTGCTTCTGTGACACCGCCACAGTCACCAACTGTTTGATCTGTATTGTGGGTTATAGTAAGCATATCCAAAGAAATATATTTGCAAGCACTTTGCTCATAGTAGCCATTTTTTTACACTAAGAAATGACAAAGTAGATGTATCAAGCAGTATCACCACCAAATGGTGAGTTGTAGAGATTAAATTTTCCAATGGCAGAATGAAAATTTCCTGCCTCCTCCCACATAAGGGGAATTAAAGGAAATTGCCAATTTAGTCTGGATCTGACTTGGTATTTCCCTGTCGTCCTTGAGAATTCTTAGGTCTTCTGCGGTATAAACTCAAGAAGTTATGTTAGGTAAAGGTATCTTCCAGGCCAAGATCATAACAATAATAATTTCATTTCTAAATTAATGTTTGCTGCTAATAAAGGAATTCATCTCTTGTTGTGTAGCACTGCTTGTTCGGCAGTATTCCAAGTACTTAATGAAAACTTCATGGGTCAAAACAGCATGGAGGAAACAAAATCTATGAGTATTGGCAGGCCCACACAGAAATAATGAAAGCCATTATCTTAAATTGTTTGTGTTTTTTTAAAAAAGTATTGGCTGGATCTCACCCAAAAATCTCCACTAACAGTAGGACTTCTTACAGTAAAGCATGACTTCCTGCCCTCCTTCCTCACAACACCCCAAAATGTTTCTGAGGGGCCGGGAGTCACCAACGATCACTATGGGGTGGGGAGCTGGAGGTCTGCCAATGGGGGGGGGAGAATTGGTAAAGATTATCCCTCTTGTGTACTTTATATGTAATTGAGTTAATGTAAATATTAAAAATAAAAATAAAAACCAGAACAGTATAATACTGTATACCTTATTCTAAGTACTTTAATAGCACTCAGCCCTCATTGGCAACTGCTATCTGGAACTGGGAAATGGCCCAGGCTGTTGACACAATTGCCCCTAAGCACCCTCTCCCCACAAAGAGAGCTTGGGGAACTGATGGTGATGAAGTGGGAGGGACAACAGCAAGAGTTCTGTTGGTGGAAAACTCAGAATGACAGTGACTGAATATGGCATAGAGCCCATATTAGATCTATTCTGTGGTGGTGATGATAGCAAAAAGACAATATTTCTCTACCACCATTGCATCTGCATGTAATTGTCCAGCTGAACTGTTTTCTGTCATTCAGGAGCTTTTACACTATTGCCCCAGGGAATTGGATTCTGACCACATGGCAGCTCACTGTGTTCAAACTGCCACTCATGAACACTGAGAAAGTGCTTAGGCCTCTTTTTTTGGTCACTGAGGGTGTGGGGGGCGGTATTTGTGAATTTCCTGCATTGTGCAGGGGGTTGGACTAGATGACCCTGGGGATCCCTTCCAATTCTATGATTCTATGAAATAGTGGGGGGCAGGAAATAAAATATACCCCAGAAGTCCTTGCAGGCTCCTGCTAGTATAGATCAATATACAACACACTCAGTGCCTTTGTTACTCCTTCCCTCCCCCATTGTTTGCCAACAGACCAACATCTTCATATGTGGACATGGCATTTCCCCTCAGTACTCACACCAAAATGTTGCCTACCCATTTCACGTCAATTTTTATATTAAACAAAGCATTTTTAAACCCACAACCTTAGTTTTAAATAAATCTTAGTGTGCAGTTGAGAAAATGTAAATGTAACAAGTTACATATTGAAAAATCTATTTTGATCAATGCCTTTACTTCAGATTACAGTACACAATCGGCGAGGATAGTTTCTTAAATTAGGGTAACACAACGTGATAGGGAGAATGATTTCTTTATACACAACAGCTATGTAGCTATCAAAAGTAATTTCAGTGACTAATTATGAACAGAAACAGTGAAAATATAGGACAAGCATCTTTTGAAGAATGTGTGAAAGACAACATCACCATAACCTACTTTTTTGTCCCTTTCTTTCACAATTAGGAAGAGCAAGATGTTGGGGAACATATTAATTAATATTTAGGAGTCTAAGAAGATCTGCAAAGGTTTGAAAAAATTGTTATTCAGCCTGCCTGCCACCATATTTTTTACATCAGCTCTGTAAACTTAAAATGAAATGAGGTAAAATTGCAGCAGGATTGTTTTCAAGGGTCTTTGAACAGGGCATGTTCCAAAGAGCTGTAAAGAAACCAGTTCAAAATATTATAGATCAGCTGTCTTCACTTACACAGTATGTCACTTTAGGGGAAATGTGAAACACATGAACTAATCTGTTGTCTCATAAGAACAACGGAAAAAGATTGCTTTATCTTCTGGATATAAGGGACATGTTTAATGGTTCCCCCTTAAAGGAGGCATATTAAGGCTTCAGGTCTGGATTGATTATAAATATGTTTAGCTTCAGTTATGATCAACTAATTGCTGTAAGATGTGTCTCCTACCTAATGTTCTTTGCAACCCTCTTGTCCTTCTGGCAAACAAGATACAACACTGGAAGATTTCTAAGCCACAAGAACAACAAGAACAACCACTATATAAAATGGACCGGCTAGTTAGCTTTAATTGCAGAAAGACAAATAAGCCTTTGGAAAGGAAAACACAACACAGTCAATTGCCGTAACTGCTTTCAGACTCTGTTCATAGCCACTTCTTTTTTTACCTCATGCACTACGGTTGCCGAACTCCAGGTGGTGGCTTGAGATCTCCCCCTATTACAACTCATCTCCAGGGCACAAAGATCAGATCACCTGGAGAAAACAGCAACTTTGGAAAGGGGACTCTATGGCATTATATCCCACTGAAGTCCCTCTCCCCTCCCCAAACCCTGCCCTCCTCAGGCTTCACTCCCAAAATCTCCAGGTATTTCCCATCAAGGAGCTGCCAACCCTAACATGCACATGACTAAAATGAACACAGGAAAATGAAGCTAAGTAGGTGCTTGTTGACATGAACAAACCATGGTTTGCTTGCGACAAGAATGAGCTGGATGTCCTCATGCTCATGCGTTCCCTACCCATGCTGTGATTGAAGCTTTCTGAGTATAGAAACAACTTCAATTTCTTGGGATGTCTTAAACAGGGTACTTTAACAAACTGCAGTCTGTTCCTTGCCAAAAACCAAGATGTTGAACCAAACTGCCTCGTGGAACTCTCTGCTGCCCTGGAGGATTTATTACCCTTCTGATGGGCTTGTAAGGCAGAGATGTTCTGCCAGGCTTTTGCTTGAGGACACCAACAGCAAGTAGTCTGGCACTCTCAGGTTTCCAGCCCCCCCCTTTACCTGCCCCTTTGGAGGCTCTGGGTAGTTTCAATTTTCTATTCAAACCATTCACCACCTTGGAAGTGTTTTTTACTCATGACTCTATACTGTGTTTTAACACTGGTTTAGTTTAACTTGGATTATTGTGTTTTTATTCTGTTGTAAGCCGCCCTGAGTCCTGCTTGCAGGGAAGGGAGGCCTAAAAGTCTAAACATTAAATAAATAAATTTCAGGTAGAAAGCTGTGTCTATGTCCAGGGCCGGCTCGCCCACTAGGCAAACTAGGCATTCACCTAGAATGCAGGCCGGCCTTTAGGGCACGGGAGGAGAGGCAGGGGCGGCCGCCACATTGGCAACCCTGCCCTGGCTCTCCGGAGAAGGCCACGCATCTTCCAGCCTGGAGGGCGCTGGGCTCGCCCGCCAGCCCTGCCACCGCCTGCCTGCAGCTCCTCCTGCTTCTGCCGCTCCTCGCTCAGGTCCTGCGCACCGCCCCCTCCCTCGCCTGCCTGCCTCCGCTCTGCCTCCAACAGGAGGACTCGCCGGGCCCTGGCACTCCCTGCCCTGCTGGGGGATTGGGGCACTTGGTGTGTCAAGCTCTTCCCCGAGGTTGCCGAGCTCCCCCCCGCCCGGCACGGCCACTGCCGCCAAGCGCGCCCCCTGCGCCGCTGCCTTTGACTCCCCAGCGCTGCTATGTGCTGATCTGTGGCCACTGAAAACATGCAAGGTAAGGCAGGCAGGGGCGCAGTGTCTTGCGCACAGCCTCCCCCCCTCGAACCCAGCCACCCAGGCACAGGGAGGGAACCCACACCTGAACACCGCTGCCGCCCTCAGGCCCGCCCAGGCGCCTTCCTCCCTCCGGGGAAGAAGCAGCAGAGGAGGCCAGGGGCTGAGCGAGGGAGGCCACTCCGCCGAGGGGGGCGAGGGAAGGGAGGGAGGAAAGAAGGAAGGGCCCCCTGGCCCGCCTGCCACGGCACTGACCTGCTGCCCTCGGTGGCCACCCTGGCACGTCCCCGTCTCAGTCCCAGCTGCGCAGATGCCCCAGCGGGCCAGATCACCGAGGATGCGCACAGTGGTGGCGGATGGGGGGGAAGCAGCAAAAGGGACGTCTCCAGGCCCCACCGGGAGGTTGGCATCTGCGCCTTGCCTAGGGTGCAGAAATACCTCGGGCCAGCCCTGTCTATGTCCCATTTAGGCCTAATAATTCACAAATAAGCTAACACAGTGTAGAACTACAAAGTACATTGTGGCCTTGTAAGATAATTTGCTAGGAGAGGCTAGGGGTATACCAAACCAGGAGGGAGAGTTCTGTGAACACTGTCATGTCTTGAACAATTTTAGACATATCTTGGGCAGTTTACAGGAGATGTTTATTTAGATACAGAAAATGGTTTAAAACACTATTCTCCTCTTCAGCATTATGTCCCCACAATAACTACCCTGTGAGTATGTGACTGGCCTAAGGTCACTTAGTAATAGTAACACTTCAGCATTTTGTGCAGAAGCTCTTTTTAACAGGATGCCTTTTAACATGCCTTTTAACATGAACATACTGTTTTAAAATATTTTTCTTACACAGCTTGCCTTCAGTAATGCAGTGAAGATATTTGTGTTGTAGCTGGCAGCTGCTGCAGAAGCAAAACCCTACATGGCCCCTCCTACTTTCTAAATGCACTTGGCAGCCAGAAAGGTGTTGGTGGGCACCATGGCACCAGTGGGTGCCACATGGGGGAGCCCTGTCAGACATTCATTCTCTCAGTGTAACCTACTTCACAGAGGAGGATTTGTGAGGATAAAATGGAGGTGGGCAGAATGACACTGTCAGCTGCTTTTTGTCCCCACTGGGCAGCAAAGCAGGGCATGTCAGCGAGTAGGCTGTGTTCCACACACGCAAATGATCTCTTGGCATACCAGGCTGACAAAATTATATTGCTGCTTAGAATACGAGATTGACTGCTTTTGGAAACAGCAGTCTGGTTTGACTACAGCTGGGTCAGGACACCAGAGTGAGCTTCGTTTTCCCTCACTGTCATGCCACCACAGAACCAAATCTGACAGATCAAATTTACAGGACCATTCTCCAGAATCATGCAGGGAAATAGAAAGAAGAAGCCCTCCTAATTTTTTTAATATATATATAAAAACAACAGAATGTGGAAACTGATAGCTGTAAACTGGTGTGAAACACAGCAAGAAAAGTGAAAGATTGCGTTTTGGATTTTCACACTCTATAAAAGCACACCTTGTCTTTAAAAGATTCCAGACAAAAATTCAACACAGTTATACAAAAGACATAAGCTCCTTTAGAGTCTTTCCACCAACTCAGTTTTTCTGTGAATTCTCTGGTGCCTTTGGGTTTTGCTGGGCTTCTAATAGCCAGTACTGCCTCAGCTGTCAGGAGCCAGCTCTGCTAGAGAACTCCCAGGCAAGGGCTCACTTCTCTGCCTGCTAAAAAGGACAATTCTGCGGCTTGGGTGGTGGGGGCAAGGTGGGGGGTGAAGCAATAAGCTTGAACATATCCCACACACTTGATTGAACAGCTGCTTCCATTCCTCAAGAATGCTGGGCAACAAAGCTTTTACTTTACCAGATACTCATCTCAAACCAAAATACAACGATGTATCCCATACATTGCATGCCAATAACTGTTCCTGGGGACCTCAAAGATAAAGATCATTACCAACTACTTTATCAGTAGCAAACATGTTTCTTTCATGTGGTTAGGACACATTGTGATTATTATAAAATAGACTGCTAACCAGGGGTCGTTTCGTAGAAAAAGAGCTAGGGGAACTCATTAGCATAACTCATTAGCATATGCCACACCCCCTGACATCAGGGGCCCGGCAGTGGACCTGCAAGGCCGGCGGGAGTGCGAGGAAGCCCCGCCAAGGCCCTCCCTGGCTCCAGGCAGGCAGGGGTGGGGAGAGGCAGGGAGGAAGCAACTTACCCTCCTTCTTCTTCTGTCTGAATGAGGGCCGGAAGCGGGGTGGCTGGAAACAGGGGGCGGGGCTTCATCATGTGCCCCACCCCCGCACCTCACCCGGGGGAACTGTGTTCCCCCGCGATCCCCCCCGAAATGACTTCTGCTGCTAACTATATTGCAGTGTTTTATTGTATGTATCATCACACTTTTACTGCACTATCTTGTGCCATTATAACCCACTCTTTACATTTTTGATGGTACATCATGCTGTATACAGTTTTTTGTTTGCATTGTTTTCTAATTCTGTAATCCCAGCCCTACCACATTGTTTACTGGATGCCTCATGCTGTCTGACTGAATTGTAAATAAATCATGGCAGACCGCAGAAAATGGCCACACTCAATGAATGCGTTTATTTGAAGGATCAGGGGAAAATATACTGAATGCCTTTTATCTAATTAATGAGTAAGATACAACCTAGTTATGTCCAGCCACTGTCCATTTTCTATATAGTCACAATTTTGTAGGTTGTGTTAAAAATAATGCAAAAAGCAGCACAATTATCATCATTGTGTGCATGATTGCCACAATACAGACTTGGCAAATGGCAGTCTGTACTCAACTTGGGTTATGCCTTAACTGTTACAAAATGGGAAAGCAAAACTAAGCTCCTAGGCTTACTGCAAGTGGGAGGCCAGCATCCAAAGGAAACATGTTGCAGTTTAAATATCTGCTGAGATCTATCAGGGTTACGGTTATAACTAAGACATCAAACTTAACAAAGCCTTTCTTACCTTTCCTAAAAAGGGTTACTCATCCAGGCTGAAGATTTTTCTCGTTAGGTAGAAGCAGAGGCAGGCAAGACATCACAAAATGCATTCAAAAGGAGTGGTGCTACGCCATATTGAGTTTTCTTTATTCATATATAAAAAGATAGCCACTTGCCCTGGTTAGCCTTAAAATATGCTGTACCTCTTCAAGTATCCTTCATTGTCAAGAATATCTCCTGCTTCCATGTAGTTATTTGTCTGGAAGTATACATCTAAAAAGGAAATACTTAACAATCTTATCATTTCTAGAGAATGTAAAATTTTGGGGAAACTTACCTTATTTCTAACATCCCACTTTCACAGAACGGATAGTCCAAACTCCTTAAAACCTTATGTTGCACTTATTCTAAGACTTCAGTTATTTTAAAGTCCTCTATTTTACAAAAGCCTACTCTCTATGAAGTATTGGTCATTGTGTTTCATTAAACCTTTTTGTTTTATGAAACCATTTATTTGCATCTTGTCCTCTTTAAAATTCACAAGTTGAAAATACGAGCTACAGGTACTTCATAGTTCCTGCAGTCCTTTGTAATACACATTCTGAAGGTTATTTGTAACCATCTTTTGGGATTTGAATACAGACATTTCATTATCAGAATCAGAATGATAATCAAACACATCTAGCCCTTGGAATCCACTGACAGAGGCCATCCACATGGCCAAGATAGATAATTGTAAGACTCCCTCCAACTCACCCATATGGCTCACACAAATTATTCCATAGCCAACAGAGAACATGCATATCACACTGCAAGGCATTTTTAGAAGAAATTTTAACTAGGTTCCATTTTGTAACTGTAATTTCACATATTTTACCTGGTATGCATTGCCATGAGTTAAAAACTCTTCTATGCATATGGGAATCCCCTCCCCCCCACACCCCCCCTAAAAAAGACAAAAATAAATTTTGAAGAGTCTCATGCTATTAGTCACTGTACTAAAACATGACTTAATTTCTTCTGTTGCTGTCATTCTCTCAAGACTTCAGCAGTGAATTTTGCAATCGGTAGAACTGCATGTGCTATGTATGGATGTGTTTGTCACACACATTTTATTTACTTCACTTATTCCCCCTTTTTTCTCCCCAATGGGGACTCAAAGTGGCATACATAATTCTGCAACTGGCCCAAGGTCACCCAGCAAGCTTCCATGGCAGAGTGGGAATTCAAACCTGGGCTTCCCAAGATCCTAGTCTGACACGCTAACCATTTACAGACCAATTATGTAAGCCGCCCTGAGCCTGCTCATGGGGAGGGCGGGATATAAATTAAATTAATAAATAAAATAATAAATAAAACCACCACACCATGCTGGCTCACATAGTTGACATTACTTCGGCACTCCAGATATAGAAAACCAGACAAGAGTGTATGGAAAGTGAGATTTTGTTCAGACATTTTCCAGAAAGATGGGTATTTGTAAAAATTACTGTGTAAGCAAACTGTGTAGGACCAATCACTGTTTATCCAAGCATCAGGTGCTGACCTTTATCTTCTTTCACAGCATGGAGATACTGTAGTGAATAATATAATATTTAGTGGTTAGGAAAGACCCATAATATGGCTGTGATCTAAACACTAATTCTAAATGTCCTTGAAGGTGGAAAAAAATAATCTCCCAAAAATAATCACCTCTTCTACCTGCAGAAAATCTTACCACAGCAATCCCACGATGAGGATCAGCACTATATACAAGTGTTTATAGAAAAATCTTGACTGCTGCTTCTGTTGGAGAAAAGTCACTATTTGGGGGGTATTTTTTGCATTGTTTGTGTGTGCACGTTAGGGCTGCCAGGCAGGGGCGGGTAAACCCCCGCTTTGGAGGCCCAATTTCTGATGCCGCGGAAACGGGCCCCAGGGGGAACCCCACTCCTGCGTGCGCGTCACCAGGAAGTGACGTGGACACGCCGGGCACGCTGGGGGCAGGGCCACGGCCATACAAGGGAAAACTCTATGGTTTTCCCTTGTATGGCCGTGGCCCTGCCCCCAGCGTGCCTGGCAATCTCCCGTCACTTCCGGGTGATGTGCGCGCGGTGTGCGTGCGCACCAGATGCCGGCTGAGAGCCCCCTGCTCCTGGCAAAGATACACTTGGCAACCCTAGTGCACGTGCGTCCATGTGTGCGCGCACATGCCTGGAAGTCATGGTGACTTCTGCTGAATCCTACTGGGGTATGGAGGACATTCAGAGATGTGGCTTGATAGCCTGCCTCTGTCTCCTGACCCTGGTATTCTTTGGAGGTCTCCCATCCAAATACTTGCCAGGGTCAGCCCCGCTTAGCTTCCGAGATCTGATGAGATCAAGCTTGCCTGGGCTATCCAGGTCAGGGCAAGAAAAGTCCGTTTCTGAGGGGATAATATGAAGCACAGAAATGGCCAGTCACCATTCCCACAACTCTCCTCATATCTGCCACTTTTTATGCTGCAGTTTGTCATTCCAGCTATTTTGATGCCATGAACGTCTAGATGCATGTTTACCCTCAAAACACTTCTAGAGTCATGCAAGGGGGATGCACTTTGGAAGTGGAAGGTTGCAGCAGAAAAGCACCACATGGGGAAAAGTTGAATACCCTTAACTCTCCCACCACTTCAAATCACACTCTAATAAAAGTGCAACTTGGGATTGGTTGCTTGCATTTGCATGCAATGTTTAATTCTGCCTTGTGTGTCAAATGTACACAGTATGCAGAGGTCATTTCGGGGGGAACGCGGGGGATCGCAGTTCCCCCAGGTGAGGTGCAGGGGGGTGGGGAACATGATGAAGCCCTGCCCCCTGCTTCCGGCCGCCCTGCTTCCAGCCCTCATTCAGCCAGGAGGAGGCAGGAGAAGAGGGAGGGTGCTTCCTCCCCGCCTCTCCCTACCCCTGCCTGCCTGGGGCCAGGGAGGGCCTTGGCGGGGCTTCCTCGCACTCCCGCCGGCCTTGCAGGTCCACCGCTGGGCCCCTGATGTCAGGGGGTGTGGCATATGCTAATGAGTTATGCTAATGAGTTCCCCTAGCGCTTTTTCTACGAAATGACCCCTGACAGTATGGCAGAAGTATGCCTTGTATACAGTGGATGCCTGTGGACACATGACTATAACATGAAAGTAGCATGTCTTGCAATTACAACAGGGAACACCACATTTCAAGAAGGCTTTGGCTGCCTTGTGATCCTTTTATATATGATAAGCGTTCTCTATAACACTAAGGCAAAAATAATAAACAGTTATTACCAAAAAAAACAAACAAACCCCAAGATGGTGATGCAGTAGCCTTTAAATACATATAACTCATGCTATGGAACTGTCAACAAAATCCTTCTTAAGGAATATGTAACCAATACATACATAAAAACCTTAATCCCATCATTTACAGACTACATTCTGGAATAGATAAGAGCACTTATAGAATGCAACTGTTAACAGCATATTAAATTTTCTTTCCTAGAGTAAATTATTTACACTTCACATTCCCAGGAGTCCCAGTCTTAAAATACAACTACACAGTGAAGATGCATTTTAGACACTGAAAACTAATAAGTAAGGAGTATAGTTTGGTTTTCTCTTTAGAATTTTACAGCTTTGCTTGTTGGCTAGATCAGATGTTCTTGACACACATTTTTTGCAATATGATAGCATTGTTATTACTAATGGCACTGCTAAAAGATGCTATTTGGAAATGTATATTCAGTTTCTATAAAAACAATCCTAGAAAAGCCTCAGGCATGCATTAATGGTATGCTATAGTTTACCCTCTCCCTGGCAAATGCCCACACACCCTCTCTCCCAACCTGTTATGTCATATCTCTAATTGCAAGTCACTGCAGTGATGCTAAGTGTTTCTCGGTGATAAAGTGCAAGCTTCGCTAAAAAAAAATCCTTCTGTGCAATCCTCCAAAGCCATTTCTCTATGCAGAGCACAAAGTGGATGATACAGAACCATGGTTTGTAAAGTTGCACACTTGCAATATTTGACAAAGGTCTGTAGTAAAAAAGAGGGATACATCAAACTGTCATTGCCGGACCTTTTGCAGCATAAAACCTAAGATTTCTGGGCACACATCTCTCACACACGCAAATAAACCTCCTGTTCTGAGTACTTGGACCCCAGTCATTGCACAAGCATAGACAGCAAAAAGATAAGCCAGGAATAAGCAAATCACACCTCACAGCAGTGCTGTAACATTATATCACACTTTGCAGAAAATAACATGCTTGTTTACTCACATTCTGTTGCTTCATGCCATAAAAAATACTGAGCACTGAGATTTCAACAGCTCTTTATTGTATTCTAAACATTTACCTAGCAGAGACTTAATAGGCAAAACACAAAAGGAAAACCATCTGTTATCAATTTTAGTGACGTTTGGTTAAGAATAAAAAAAAAGTTGGGTCATCTTCAGCAATTACCACAGAATTCTGAGTATTGAGACAGCCTATCAATACACTGTCAATTTCACCGGCTGATTCAAATAATTACATCAATTTAGCCAATGCGTTAAAAAAGCTAGTAAAAGTCATATTATCTTCCTACATTCAGATAATGCAAAAGGGGGAAAAAATGCTATTATTGTTGTTCATTTTTTCCTCCTTAGTAGTTGTTAATGAAATGGTGAAAATGAGTGGCTGGAAGTGAGTACAATATATGTAGATAGATACTTGAATACGTACCTGGGAAACCCCCTTGTACCATTGCTGTATCAGTATGCACTTCAAGGTATCTGCATTCCTGACAAACATTCAAATGCTGTGAGCGGCTCCAATCCTCATCACACCCACACTCAGAGACAGAGCAGCTCAGTGCTCTTCTTTCTTCTGTCGACCTTGGGCCTGTCTCAGAGATTTCCCTCTCTTTAAGGGCAAGCTGTCAGTTCTCTTTCTATTAATGTGTGTGATCAATTACACCTCATTTCAAGCTTACCCACAAGCGAACAGTTACATCTGGCAGCAAAACTGCCAGCACAACTATGCAGGGAAAAGCAAATCCCTGATTTCCCACATCTGACCCACTGACGCTCGACTGCTGCTGCTACTGCTCATGCTGCTGC
Organism: Gekko japonicus; assembly: GCF_001447785.1. Taxonomy (NCBI): domain Eukaryota; kingdom Metazoa; phylum Chordata; class Lepidosauria; order Squamata; family Gekkonidae; genus Gekko; species Gekko japonicus. The sequence continues at coordinate 556,078 of NW_015168657.1, forward strand.
TACTGTGTTGTCGCACTGTCAGAGATCACTAGTATTCGAATGGCATTCCCGTCCCAAAATGTACATCAATTTAACACAATACTGTATCTTTCTTCATCAGCCACCTACTGCCACTATTTAATGGTCCTCTCTTAATTGCAGACAAATGGTTTATAACATCCAGTCACATATATTTATAGATGCATTTTCTGGTTCAAATCATCAGTGAATGTCTGCCTGCCTGGCAGACTTGCTCAAGTATTACCGTTCAGCAGTCACATTAACTGAGATGTACCACAAGATAACATTTACACCTCAGAAACAAAATTATCCTCTCTTTACTAATATTCAGGTCTAAATCCTGATCATTACGTGCATGTTATTAAAAAGAAATTAGGAAAATCTAAACATTTCAAACATCTAAAATTGCTCCCTTTTTGGCAATTAAAAATCACTAAAAACCTAAGGAGAAGAAATCTGACAGTGGAAATTGCCAAATTCATTAGTTTTTCTAAATGATCGGGTTTTTTTCTCCTAAAGAACCCTCTATGCGTTTTTTCTGATATCCATAGACATGTGCATCTCCACAGATACACCATCTGCCTTTCCCATTAACAGGGAAAGAGCCTAAGAGCACCATCAATCCCAAATGGTTCTTTCAGAATCCATACTCAGTGTTGTAGCTCTTCACTAACAACTGGAAAAAGCCATGCAAGTATTACACTCACAAACATACACACGCACATCAGTATGAAGGTTTATGAAACAGGGCAGAAATATACTGCAGCATTCCTTTGTCCTCTAAGTGTAGGGAGAAGAAATGCAAACGTTGTTACTAATTCAAGGTAAGAACAAAACCAACAAAAGAGAAGCTGCACAAAATAAGGGTTAAATACTGAAGCATTTATGTAACTTTAAATAATGACAAAAGATTTCCCACAAACTTTGAGTGAGTTCTGAGGAAAATTAAAAATAAGATTTGTATATGGGAAACTTTTGTCACTCTTAGAGATAGAATTAATGTTTTGAAAATGGTATTACTACCAAAATTAATGTATAAAATTCAGAATACCCCAGTAAGCATATCTGAGAAAAAATTACTGGAATTGCAAAGAATGTGCAATGAATTTATTTGGCAATCCTCCCCCCAAACCCAAGAATGGAAATGGAATCAAGATGGACAAGCAATCTATATACTGATAGCCAAGAGGCCCCCTCTGTGCAGAATATCTAAATCCGCACATCGGGGCCACTTGGGGGGCAAAGAGATTTTCCTGCACACTTGGGGCAATCCCTAGGTGTACAAAAAAATCTGAAAAGTTTAAAGAAGTATACAGGGGATACTTAAATCCAAAAAAAAAACACAACCAACTACAACAGCTTGCTCTGGGCATGCACAGGGAACTCACTCACTGAGGCGTGGGAACAGCTCGAAGGAAACCACCATGCTACTAACTGTCCTGGCTGCTGCTCCAGCTGCCACAGCAACAACCATCCCTGTGCAGGGATGGACTTACCCTTGGAAACTGTGGGGTGCTGTGCGAGGAAGCTCCGGGGACTTCAAGGACTTTGCCTCAATACTGCTCCCTCCACTCCATTTCTTCTGTCTGTTCCCAGCTTCATTTGTTTGGAATTAGTAGCAAGGACACTGAGTGCAGCTGTGAGCCTGGCCGCCCTTCACCCTTTCCATCTATCTCCTGGTGAGGGCTCAGCTACTGCCTCACTGGCAGCCTCCTCGCTTCCCCTGAGGCTCCGTTGTGCTGGGTCAGTCTCCCATGGCTCGGGTGCCATTGCCCAGGTATGTGTTGGGGGAGCTGTCACGACTCAGGTGGGGTGTCACCTGACACTACCACCACTCTGGATTTAGGTTCCTTTGAGAAGGCCCAGAGTACCCTCCCAAGACCTTCAGACCTCCCTTTAGGCCGAATAATAGGAATGAGGACCAGGCAGATTGAAACAAGAAAAAGGTTTATTTTATAGGAGGTCAAACAACAAGGTGCAGAATAATAACAGTAAGTAGCATATGCCCTAATGCATCTAAATATACTTTCTCTGGCTCACTATCTCACGTGGCCTTACACTACTCACCCCTCCCTCAGGATGAGGGTTTTCCCCCTGCAGCAGCCTTCCTTCTGGCTCTGCCCTCTGGAAAAAAAACAGCTCTTCCTGTTGCTCCAGAACTTTTATTCCCAGCCCTCCTCTTTTCCCATTGGTCCATTTTGGCTCCAAAACCTCCCAGGGGCTTTTGGAAGTTGTAGGTAGGCTTACCAAACGCCGGCGGGGGAAATCTATTTCCTGGCAGGATGCGTGCCGCGGGGGACGGCTGTGCGTGCTGCACCCGCCATCGCCAGGATGTGACGCTCCGCGTTACTCTGGCAACGGGGCTGTTTGGGGTCCCGTTGCCAGAGTAACGCGGAGCGTCACATCCTGGCGACGGCGGGGGCAGCGCGCACAGCCGTCCCCCGCGGCACGCATCCTGCCAGGAAATAGATTTCCCCCGCCGGCGTTTGGTAAGCCTAGTTGTAGGCCCAGCCTCACCTACTGCTAGCCAGGCTCCTTTGGCCTAGTAGGCCTCTACTGGCACAGCCCAGATCATGACAGGAGCCTTGGAGACAAGAGAAGGAAGGGGGGAAGGAAGCCATTCTGAACAAACCACAGAGAGAGGAAATGGGGGGGAAGCCTTGGCGAGGTTGTCCAGAGCAGCTCCAAACAAGCCACCGAGGGCGGGGAGTCAGTGCGTCTGGCAGCTGCAGGGGAGTGAGTGAGAAAGTGAGTGAGTGTGTGTTTGTGTGTTATGATATTCCCCCACACACATGAGTATCGCGGGCGGGCGCCACTTGTAACTAATATTTTACTACATGGTGATAGTGGAAAGTTCCATCAAGTTGCAGCCAAGTTATGGTGATCCCAAAGAGTTTTTAAGGCAAAAGACATTCAGAGGTGGTTTGCTATTGCCTGCCTCTGCATGGCGATCCTGGACTTCCTTGGTGGTCTCCCATCCATATACTTTTTTTGGCCCCCCGTAGGGGATTTGTTGTTTTTTTTAATTGACTCTTCTAAAAAGAAGAGAGTTTATTCTTTTTTCATATAAGAAAAAGGGAGGTCTATAGTGGGATAAAGAAAAGGTTGGGTGATATTATTATTAGTATGTTAGTCTTTTACTAGTAATACACAAATCTTCTTTTGACTTCTTCTGCGAGTTGTCAGTCGTCTTTCATCTTTACCTGTAAAGAAAATAAAAATTATTAATGGATTAATAGTGTCCCTTTGGTTTTTGTTAGAAAAGTCTTTTCATGCGCTTTCCGAATTTGTCTTCATGGTTTGGGCAGCCTCCCTTTTACGTCTCTCAGATTATATGACGGACCCTTTCCTGCTCCTTTATCTTCCGGGGTCTTGACTTCCCCCTCCGAGCCGCTGTCTCTGTCACTGGCCAAATCCGTGGCGAGTGCTGCTTCCTCCAAGCTGGCGTGCCTCTTCAAAAAATCTTGAGCTTTGAAGATGGAGTCAATCTTCTCTCTTTTATCCTTGAACTTGAAGGTAAGCTGGAATCAACCAGCGATAGTTAGTTTGATGGTTCTGCAAGAATAAGGTTGCCTGTTTTTAACGGGAGCGGTGGCACAGGCGGTTAAACGCCTGCCTGTAACAACTAAGAACAGTCGCGTTGGCTGTTCAAGAATCCACCGCGGCCAGGATGAGCTCCTGGCCCGAAAAGTCCCAGCTCCCGCCCACCCAGCGGCCCGAAAGCAACTAAGATCAAGCGAGTAGGCAAATGGGTACCCACCCTTAGATGGGTGGGGGGCACCCTCCTCCAGTGAGGTGTGTGATGGCAGCAGCGGCGGCAACATCGGCAAGAACATCAGCGGCTGCAGTAGCAACGGCGGAACCTGGATGGCGAGGAGCGGAGGAAGCAAGAACTGGCAGAGCGATCCCTGGCGGCCGTTCTTACATCAAGCGGCAGACGGCTGCAGTGGAGACCAGAAGAAGACGCGCAATGACGTGCATTGTGGGCGCGGCGGAGCCGAAGAGGACAGAGCCGAGGCCAGGAGCAAGCACGGAGCATGCGTCAGAAGCGGTCCCATCAAGGAAGCAGCCGGCCAGCGAGATACCAGAGTCCGCCGGAGAAAGAAAGAAGCCGAAGCCAGAAGATACAGCAGGTCCGCCACCACCAGGGTGCTGGTAGGAGATCCCCACCCCTATACCATGTGGCCTTAGGTAGGATCAAATAGTTCTTAGAACACCCCCTGTAAACCGCCCAGAGACCCCTTAGGGGGTTAGGGCGGTATAACAAGTTGAATAAATAAATAAATAAAATAAATAAAGACTAACAGGGTATGAGCTTGTGTGAGTCACTGCTCACTTCTTCAGACTGAGCAGTGACTCACAAAAGCTCATACCCTGCCACAAATTTTGTTAGTCTTTAAGGTGCTACTGGACTCTTGCTCTTTTTTTTACTGTTGCAGTAGAACAATGATAAAGAAAACTGCCTCTTTGGAGTTGTTACAGGAAGTCAGATGCAGATTCAATGAGTTTTAACTTATTCAGGCTCATTTATGCTTTCTAATGGTACAAAGCCTATTAAAAACCTTATTACTTATTTATATAAAACGTTTCTATGCCACCTTTCCACCCAATAGGGGATCCAAGGTGGTAAACATTAAACCATTAACGCATTTCAACCATTAGAACATTTGAGACATTAAAACAACCATTTTAAATGTTTTAATGTCTCAAATGTTTTAATACTTTAAAGTACATATAAAATATTTAAACAATTCTATAAACCACATAAACACCTATAGCAACACAACTGGGGGGAGGCCAATGACAGTTATTGGGGGAACACTGAACAAAGCAAAAAGGGTCTTTACCCACTGGCAGAAGACAAGGATAGATGGAGGCAAACGAAGTTCCCTGGGGAGGGATTTCCAGAGTTAGGGGGCCATGTCCAAGAAGGCCATTTCTTGGGTTGCCACTCCTCTATTTTTTAAAAAGGCATTTCAAAGTGGAAGCACGTTATGTCCAAATAAGATGAGGATTGTGCTAATCAGTACACAACTGTATACACAGCTGAAGTAAATACACAACTGAAGTGGAAAAATTATATAAGATTTTAGGGGGAAAGTTGTAGCACTAAACAAAGAGCATTAGTAGTGAACTGATGTAATCTTCGAACATGTTTGTGGTACCTTTTTTTTGATGATTTTCAAACACTGATTATGAGTCTCAATTGATTAAAACATAATGTAAACAACAACCCAAGGGAGCGTCCCGAAGATGCATCCGCCATTCGCGAAGTCCAAATCGGAAGCCCGTAGGGGATTTTTAAAATTTGCATTTCTATAAACTACAAACTATAAAAACTACAACGAAATCAGGGTGGGGAACTACATACTATAGCAAAAAGTAAAGAAAACCCTCTAAAAACCGAAGAGATGGTGATCTTACATACTGCTTAAATTTATAAGCTTATAACACTTAATTGCTTAAAAATTAATTGAATTAATTTAATACTTTTATTTCTTTGTCTTTGAACTTCAAGGTGGTCCCATTTGTCGCTTTAAGAATTTGATCTCTCACTTGTCTTCTCGAGAATCTAATAATCACTTCCCCAGGCAGATTATTTTTTCTTATAAATTCCGAATATGATCTGTATATCATATCTATTTCGCTTTGTAAAGTTTCCATTTTTATATCTGCCATAGGTCCTAGTGCATCGCATATTGTCTGTTTCAGATTCTCTGTTTTTTCTTCAGGAACATCTTAAAATCTTAGAACATAGCGGATCCAGTTCTGGTATGGCACGACGATGGGCGGCTTTTGGATCGCTCCGAGCCACCCAACTCCTTACCGTTCCTTTTTTAGCCTCCCGGTGCTGGGAGAGCTTGACCAGTCATCCCGGAGAGAGGGCTGAAGCAGGGGGCTTGTTTTGGCCCCTCCCGCAACCGGCAAATGCAGGGGGGTGACCACTATTGCTCCGAAGCGGGAGTGATTTGCGGGGTAGAACATGGCTGCCATCTGTTTTAACCACACTGGGATTTAAAATTTATAATTATTGCAGCAACACAGAAGAAGTAGTCAAGAAAATTGTGAGTATGCATATTTCGGAGTCTTATGCAGAGAAGCAAAAAAGAAATTCCCCAACCAAATGTGCTCAGAAATGAGGAGGATAGCGGCTGGGAGACGTATGCAAGATGACTTTGTGTCTTTTAAGTGTTTATTTCTTCAGGCATAAGATGGGTTATAGTTGGTGGGGTTTTTTGTTTTTGTTTTTTCTGTTTATCAGCAAGGATTTACAAAGGACAATGGCTGGCTGAAAGTTTATTGGCTATTCAGAACATTGTTTTTGGAACCTGAATGAATTGGTTTGAAGAAATTAACTAAAATGGCGTTTGCACTGAGGACGGAGGAGGAGATTGATGAAAATATGGAGGTGGACGAGATGACAATTGAACAGTTTATCAGAGTTCTGAAAGAGGGGATACAAAAAGGATGCGAGGAAACATGTGCAAACTTAAGGAAAATATCATATAACACCCAAGCAGAAACTGAGAAAAAGAATGAGCAGGAGCAATCTATTTTAGTAGAAACCCTAGATGTTCAGCAAAAGGAGAAAGGTGGTTATTGTGTGGTAGAAAATCCGGGGTTTCTACAAGAGAAAGACCATGGAGAAACTCTATACCCCTCAACCAAAACAGTGAGAATGAAACAAAAAAACCATCTTGTGTAAAGTCAGAACTGCCAAAAGAAAATGGACAATGACTGAAAAACAAAAAAGAAGAAAATAGGAGAACAAAAAGAAAAAAAACCACGGGCTTGGAAATTTAAAAGAAACAACAAAATGTGGGAATTAGAGTCTGTGAGAGCTAGAGGGGGGAGTTTAGGAAACCAGTACACACATAAAGGAAGAAGACATGTAGAAATGTTGTGTAGGAGAAGAAAAGGGAAAAAATCACGGGCTTGGAAATTTAAAAGACACAATAAAATGTGGGAACTAGAGTCTGTGAGAGCTAGAGGGGGGAGATTAGGAAACCAGTACACACATAAAGGAAGAAGACATGTAGAAATGTTGTGTCAGAAAAATAGATTACAGATGTTTAGGAGGAAAAATAAGTTATATTAATGAGGTGGAATGATTGGTTTTCTTTTGATATATGCCTAGCTGGAAAAATGACCTTAAAACCTTTTTTGCTGTATATTAGAGTGGTGATTAAGAAAGCCTTATTATGTGTAATCTAAAGATAAAAGATGCTGGAAATAATAGAGATGTTGAATTGTTTAAAGCCATTTAATTATGTTTAATTATGTTAGAATATTTTGGTTAAGTACTAATTAATTTTGATAATAGTTCAATATGATTTTGAGTGATAATATGATTTTTTAAGTTAAAATCAGTATAAAGGTTCAATAAATTGTTAGTAAAAGTAACATATGTAAAGAATATCAAGATTATACACGGCATTTATATTAAAAAACAATGAATTGGCAGATTAGTGGAGTATAATAGGAGAGGTTAGAATATGGATGAACAATTGTTTGACTGTATTTAATAGTGTTGGAGTATTGTGTTATGTTGGTGTAATTAAGTTCTAATTAATTTTGATAATAGTTTAGCATGATGGTGTTGGATAAAGATTAACTTTGAGACGAACAAAGAAAGATAAAGACCTGGCAGAATATAACTGGAAGATATAGATGTAAATAAGTGTAAAATCCTCATTTAATGGAGTTAACTTTCAAGCTAAGCTTGATATAATGGTTCCAACAAAATGATAAACTAATTTAAATGTAGAGATTAAATGAAAATTTAAAAGGGTAATAAAAGAAAAAGACTTTAAAAATTGCAATATTAAACCCTGTACCTATACTAAAAGCAAAGAAGTGGCAGACTACTGGAAGATGTGTAATAGTAATAGTTAGAACCTTGAACGGTGAAGATAATGATGATTGTAAACAGTGAATATGAATATCTTATACGACTAATATGAGCTGACAGTGTAATTTTAAAAATGTAGTATTTAACTTTTAAAGGAAATAGAGATAGAAGTAGCTACTCAACACAGAATTGACCTAAAGGTTGAATATAAGAACAAAATAATAATTTTTTGTCAAATTTTTCTGTTAACCTGTGTTGCTGAAAAGAAAAATTGCTATCTTAGGGTTTTTGTATGTAGTATTGTTGATGTTCTTGTTTATATGTATATGATACAGGCTTATAGTTCTAAAAATCCAATAAATATATTGTTAAAAAAAGAAATCTTAGAACATAGCTTGCTCTTTCCATTTGTAGCTGTAACAATTGGGACTCCTCTGTCAATCTCTTCTTTTCCATCACCTGGAGTTGTTTTTTTTAGTTTTTTTAGTGTTGGTATCCACTTCTTTTACTTTTTGTTCAGTCTTGTCTTTCTTTTGGCTATTTCAGATAGTTGTAATTGCTGTGTGTCGAGTTTGCTGTGCAATGCCATAACTTGTTCCAGCAGGGGTCGCAATGCATCCGACAGCATCCTTTGTAACTCCACAGTTGTGTCCTGTCCAGGGGAAGGACTTGCTGACCCTGTATTTCCGGCAAAAAGTTTTGATTTAGCTTGTTTGTCTTTCTCATCCTTCCTTGTGGGCGCCATCATTGAGATTGTTTACGATTCTTGCAAGTTACTACAATCTCTGATTCTCTCAGGTAAATTTAGTAAGTTCTTATATGCCTTTAGTTTCAGTCTCTCTTACTTCAATCTTCCACCCTCCCTTTTTACCGTGTTAAAGTTCGCTTACAGTCTTTTCTTATCAGGGGAGAGTCCCCCCCCTTTTTAAAAGGAGGATTTCCGCCGCGGTTTGGTGATTCTTGCTTAAAACTCCAGACTCACATTTCAAGGTTTCACTTTCTCATGTTCCGCTGGATCATCAAGTGCCTGATCGGGTGTGCTGCTCTTAGTCCCATTTGGGAGCTCTGCGGGAGGACCTTTGGGGCACCAGAATGCCTTGATCCGCTGGCTGCGTGCTGGGGGGAGAGGCGAACTTAATCCCCATGGCTAGGAGCTCATTCCCAGAGCTCCTGGGGAGCGTGGACATTTGCGCCCCCTCCCCACCGCAAGCTCACACTCCGCTTCCTTGGGAGCGACCGAGGATTGCGGCCGCCATCAGGAGTGCCAAAACCGGAACTCCATCTCCCATCCAAATACTGACCAGCACTGACCCTGCTTAGCTTCCAAGATCTGATGAAGTCAGGCTAGCCTGGGACATTCAGGTCAAGGCCTCAGATTTGACTATATATATATAAATAACAATATTTTACTGTATGAATATTTTACTATATTATCACTGCAAGGTTCAATGGGTTATCCTTATGGGTCAATTATAAGGAACAAAAATTAGCTGCACTTGAATAATCATTTGTTGCAACTTTCTTAAGAAGCTGGTTTACTTTGAAAAACCCTGAGAGATATTTATTATAGAAATGATAGTTATTATATTAACTGTATAAAAAAAATCTGGACTAAGTTTAACAGAAAGTTATCTCCTCAGTTTCCCCCATTAATGTTGGTAGTAAGAGAACTGGCACCTAGGGTGGGAGAATCCAGATTGTGAAAAATGGGAAAGAACTGGACTTGATTGGTATTGTGATTAAATAAAAGACAAAAAATAGTTCAGTACAGTTATGTACAGTTATGTATCCCCCTCATGGATCACTGCCTTGTCATGGCGAGGGGGCTTGCATGGTTCGATGAGGCTGTGGGCTATGCTGTGGAGGGCCACCCAAGACAGACAGGCCACAGCAGAGAACTCAGACCAAGTGTGATCCCCTGGAGAAAGAAATGGCAACCCACTCCAGTATTTTTGCCAAGAAAACCCCATGGGCAGTATCAAAAGGCTAAAAGATATGACGCCGGAAGATGAGCCCCTCAGGTCGGAAGGTGTCCAATATGCTACTGAGGAAGAGCAGAGGGCAAGTACAAGTAACCTCAGAAAGAGTGAAGCGGCTGGGCCAAAGTCGAAAGGACGCTCAGTTGTGGATGTGTCTGATGGTGAAAGGAAAGTCTGATGCTGCAAAGAACAATACTGCATAGGAACCTGGAATGTTAGATCTATGAATCAAGGTAAGCTTGACGTGGTAAAAAATGAGATGGCAAGACTGAACATTGATATCTTAGGAATCAGTGAACTAAAGTGGACAGGAATGGGCGAATTTAACTCAGAAGACCATTATATCTACTACTGTGGCCAAATATCCTGTAGAAAAAATAGTGTGGCCTTTATAGTCAACAAGAGAGTGCAAAAGTCAGTACTGGGATACAATCTCAAAAATGACAGAATGATTTCGGTCCAATTCCAAGGCCAACCATTCATCATCACAGTAATCCAAGTCTATGCCCCAACCACTGATGCAGAAGAGGCTGAAGTGGACCGGTTCTATGAAGACCTACAACACCTCCTAGAACTAACACCAAAAAATGATGTCCTCATCATCATAGGGGACTGGAATGCTAAAGTAGGAAGTGAAAAGGTAACTGGAATAACAGACAAGTTTGGCCTTGGAAAGCAAAATGAAGCAGGGCAAAGGTTAACAGAGTTTTGTCAAGAGAACACACTGGTCATAGCGAACACCCTTTTCCAACAACCTAAGAGGCGACTCTACACATGGACATCACCAGATGGGCAACACCGAAATCAGATTGACTATATAATTTGCAGTCAAAGATGGAGAAGCTCTATCCAGTCAGTAAAAACAAGACCTGGAGCTGACTGTGGTTCAGATCATGAGCTACTCATTGCAAAATTCAGACTTAAACTGAAGAAAATTGGGAAAACCACGAGGCCATTCAGGTTTGACCTAGATCGCATCCCTGATGAATATACAGTAGAGGTGAAGAATAGATTCAAGGGTCTGGATTTGATAGATAGAGTGCCTGAAGAACTATGGACAGAGGTTCGTGACATCGTACAGGAGGCAGCAATCACCACCATACCAAAGAAAAAGAAATGCAAGAAAGCAAAATGGCTTTCTGATGAGGCTTTACAAATAGCAGAGGAAAGAAGGAAAGCGAAAGGCAAAGGCGAAAAGGAAAGATTTACCCAACTGAACGCAGATTTCCAGAGAACAGCAAGGAGAGATAAGGAGGCCTTCCTGAATGAACAGTGCAAAGTAATAGAAGAAAACAATAGAATGGGAAGGACTAGAGATCTCTTCAAGAAAATTGGAGAAATCAAGGGAGCGTTCCATGCAAAGCTGGCCATGATAAAGGACAAAAACGGTAGGGACCTAACAGAAGCAGAAGAGATTAGGAAAAGATGGCAAGAATACACAGAAGAACTATACAAGAAAGACCTCAATGTCCTTGACAAACACGACGGTATAATCACTGACCTTGAGCCAGACATCCTGGAATGTGAAGTTAAATGGGCCTTAGAAAGCATTACTAACAACAAAGCTAGTGGAGGTGATGGTATTCCAGCTGAGCTATTCAAAGTCTTAGAAGATGATGCTGTTAAAGTTCTGCACTCCATTTGCCAGCAAATTTGGAAAACGCAACAGTGGCCACAGGATTGGAAAAGATCAGTATACATTCCAATCCCAAAGAAGGGCAATGCCAAGGAATGTTCAAACTATCGCACAATTGCACTCATATCACACGCTAGCAAGGTCATGCTCAAGATCCTACAAGCTAGGCTTCAACAGTACGTGGATAGAGAACTACCAGAAGTACAAGCTGGGTTTCGAAGAGGTAGAGGAACGAGAGATCATATTGCCAACATTCGCTGGATTATGGAGAAAGCAAGAGAGTACCAGAAAAATATCTACTTCTGCTTCATTGACTATGCTAAAGCCTTTGACTGTGTGGATCACAACAAACTATGGCAGGTCCTTAAAGAGATGGGAGTACCAGACCACCTCACATGTCTCTTGAGAAACCTGTATAAGGGCCAAGAAGCGACAGTTAGAACCGGATACGGAACAACTGATTGGTTCAGCATAGGAAAAGGAGTACGACAAGGATGTATACTGTCACCTTGCTTATTTAATATATATGCAGAGTACATCATGCGAAATGCTGGCCTGGATGAATCACAAGCGGGAATTAAGATTGCTGGGGAAAAGATCAACAACCTCAGATATGCAGATGATACCACTCTAATGGCTGAAAGTGAAAAGGATCTAAAGAGCCTCTTGCTCAGAGTAAAAGAGGAGAGCGCAAAAGTGGGCTTGAAGCTCAACATCAAAAAAACTAAGATCATGGCATCCGGCCCCATCACTCCTTGGAAAATAGAAGGGGAAGTCGTGGAAGTAGTGACAGACTTCACGTTCCTGGGATCCCAGATCACCGCAGACTGTGACAGCAGCCATGAAATTAAAAGACGCCTGCTCCTTGGAAGGAAAGCGATGGCGAATCTAAACAGCATGATAAAAAGTAGAGACATCACCCTGCCAACAAAAGTCCGCATGGTCAAAGCCATGGTATTCCCAGTAGTCATGTATGGCTGCGAGAGTTGGACTATAAGGAAGGTCAAGTGCCGAAGAATAGATTCTTTTGAACTATGGTGCTGGAGAAGACTCTTGAGAGTCTCTTGGACTGCAAGAAGAACAAATCAGTCAATCCTAAAAGAAATCAACCCTGACTGTTCCCTGGAAGGTCAGATAATGAAACTGAAGCTCAAATACTTTGGCCACCAAATGAGAAGGGAGCACTCACTGGAGAAGACCCTGATGCTGGGAAAGATTGAAGGTCAAAGAAGACGGGGACGGCAAAGGATGAGATGGTTAGACAGTGTCATAGATGCAATGAACATGAAGTTGAGCAAACTTCAGAGGACGGCGGAAGACAGGAAGGCCTGGCGTGATCTGGTCCATGGGGTCGCGAAGAGTCGGACTCGACTGTGCGACTGAACAACAACTAACAGTTATGTATCTGAACATAGTAACAGAGGTATACCAGTATTTCAATACTTAGAAATAAAGAGTTCTCTTGTTGTGAGGATTCATAAAGGGGAACATGGAAGGGGTTTGATTTCCTTCAAAATTCTCATTGCTTTAAATAGTGACAGTTTTCTGTCTACATGTTATAGCTTGTTATGTACTTATGTCTGGGTTCAGGTCAGGAGTATTTAAGGAAATGGCAATGTGCTTTAAATTTTGAGATCAATAACAGAATTTGGCATCAAGATCAGCAGATAAGAATCTTCCAGTGGTTCCTGGCCCCAAAGATTTTTGACCCTGGCCCCAGCCTGGTGGAACTCTCTGCTGAATGACATCCATGCTGTCTGATCTAAAGTTTCAGAGGGCATGTAAGGCACAGATGTTCCACCAGGCCTTTGGTTGAGGCCAGCGACGGTTCCTTACATCTGCCTGGCACCCTCCCCTCCTCCCCCAAAACTGAATGCTAGATATGCCATCTTGTTCTAAAAATGTTTTCAAATATATATGTTTGAATGTCTTTATATTGATTTTTATGGTTCTAATTGGTTTTATAATGTATTGAATTATTTTGCTGTAACCCGCCCTGAACCCCCCATAAGCGCAGAAGGGTGGTCAAGAAATCTAATGAAATAAATTAAATCATTTTGATCTATCATTTTTCATTAATGTTAGCTTAAGAGAGAATGCTATAAAAATGCTTTACCACTGGCACCTCTCTCTGGTTAGACTGGAAAGGAAGTACGGAGGCATCAGTAATCACCATAGGTACTCTAATGAACCCCATGCTGATTTTATAAATATATGGTGGGAATGTATTAGAGCAATGTAATATTGGAAGCTGGTGCTCTCAAAAGGAATTGGACACAATATTGAAGGTGCACCAGAATTATTCTTGTTAAACTATTCAGCCTCTATTCCAAAGAAGCTTCATGTGATAACACTGTATGATATAAAAGCCACTAGATTAACCTTAGCTGAGGTTTGGAAGCAGAAGAAAATACCAATGAGATGAACTTTTAAAGATAAAGATTTTTTATTTATATATAAAGCTTTCAGCTCCTAAAAAACGAAGATGTTTTTTAGAATTGACTGAACTTGGCAAGGAGTTTTAAGTCAAATGGAGCAAATAATGCAAAGAGTATAGTTTTTATTATTTTTTCTCCTTCAGCTTGTTTAAATAACATATTTGCTTATCTGTAGTTTGCTTACAAACAATAAAAAAGAGTTAAGCAGAAGCAAAAACTTAAAACACCAGTCTCCTTGCCAATTATCCTCCTTTTATGTCATAACTAAGGGACCAAATACTCTTGCAAATAAAGCCAAATAAGCACTGCACATTATTTAAATGTGAGAAAAGTCCACATTTACTAGACAGCCATCTTTAACGTATTTTTCCTTGTGCACATCTTTAACAGCAACACTTACTGGTGACTGCAGTGACATCTATTGGAGAGGCAGTGTTTGACTTCACATTCCTCTTCACTTTATGACAAGCAGTGTACACTCCAGTTTTTGTAACAATCAGTTTGCTTTCTTTTTTCTTCCTCTTGCAGAGCTAATTGTCCCCAAGAAGTTACTTTCTCCAGTAACTTCACAGGGCAGTCAATACAAGTCAAGTACCTAAAGCTTCACCATGCCCATCATTTTAACAAATTCATACCAGGACTTAACATAGTATTATACAGTTTTTATTATATTTATGCAGAAAAACATCCAGCTTGTTTCTGCAGTACTAAGTATGCCTGAGAAACAGCACAATCATTATCAATAGTAGTGGGTTGGACCATAAGTCTTTTTTTAGCCCATGAAAGTTATGGTGGTGAATTTCCTGATTCTCCTCCCCCATTACAGACCCCCTTGTTGCACTCTACCAGCTCACAAACTCAGGGAGCTACATTTGAGGGATCACAAAAGGCTGCTGGGAGTTGTTCTGTTCATGGTTATAGAATCACAGAATCATAGAGTTGAAAGGGATCTCCAGGGTCATTGAGTCCAACCCTCTGCACAATGTAGGAAATTCAAAAATACCTCCCCCCCACCCCCAGTGACCACTGTTTCATGGCCAGAAGATGACAAACAAAAACAAAAACCTTCCAGGATCTCTAGTCAAACTGCTTTGGAGAAAAATTGGTTCTTGACCCCAAAGTGGTGATCAGCATTTCCCTGGGCGTGTATGAAAGGGCCACAAGAACTAAGCACTGATGCAAACTTTCCTGCCCTCCTTCTCATGATCTGCCTAAGTTCACAGAATCAGCATTACTGTCAGATGGCCATCTAGCCTCTGTTTGAAAACCCCCAACACCTCTCAAGGAAGCATATTCCACTGAGGAACTGCTCTAACTGTCAGGAAGTTCTTCCTAATGTTTAGCCGAAAACTCTTCTGATTTAATTTCAACCTGCTGGTTCTGGTCCGTCCTTCTGGGGCAACACAAAACAACTCTGTACCATCCTCTATATGACAGTCCTTCAAGTACTTGAAGATGGTGATCATATGACCTCTCAGTCATCTTCTCTCCAGGCTAAACACACCCAGCTCCATCAACCTTTCCTCATAGGACTTGGTCTCCAGACCCCTCACCATCTTCATTGCCCTCCTCTGGACACATTCTAGCTTGTCTATATCCTTCTTCAATTGTGGTGCCCAAAACTGAACACAATATTCTAGGTGAGGTCTAACCAGAGCAGAGTAAAGCAATACCATCACTTTGCGTGAACTGGACACTATACTTCTGTCAAAACAGCCCAAAACTGCATTTGCCTTTTAGCTACCGCATCACACTGCTAACTCATGTTCAGTGTATGGTCTACTAAGACCCCTAAATCCCTTTTGCACATAGTACTGCCAAGACAAGTCTCCCCCATCCTATAATTATGCATGATTTTTCCTACCTAAATGCAGAACTTTACATTTATCCCCACTGAAATTCATTTTATTTGTTTTCAGCCCAGTTTTCCAACATGTCAAGATCATCCTGTATCCTGACTCTGTCTTCTACCATATTTGCCACCCCTCCCAATCATTTAGTATCATTTGCAGATTTAATAAGCATTCCCTCTGTTCCTTCGTTCAAATCATTTATTAAGATGTTGAACAAAACAGGTCCCAGGACAGATCATTGAGGCACTCGTCACTCCTCTCCAAGAGGATAGAGAACCATTCTCAAGCACTATTTGGGTACGATCTGTCAACCAGTTACAGATCCACCTAATAGTCATAGGATCCAAATTCCATTTTACCAATTTGTCAACAAGAATATTATGTGGAACCTTATCAAAAGCCTTACTGAAATCAAGATAAACTATATCTGCAGCATTCCCCTGATCCAGCAAGGTAGTTACTGTCTCAAAATATATATATAAGGTTAGTCTGATATGACTTGTTCTTGAGAAACCCATACTGGCTCTTAGTAATCACAGCCATCCTTTCTAAATGCTCAAGGACTGTCTGTTTGATGATTTGTTCTAAAACTTTCCCAGGTATAGATGTCAAGCTGATGGGTCGGTAGTTACTCAGATCCTCCTTTTTCCCTTTCTTGAAGACGGGGCCAACATTTGCTCACCTCCAATCTTCTAGCACCTCACCTGTTCTCTTTTCCCAAACACTATGTGAGTACTTCAAGTTTGCAAAAGGTCTAGAACTATGAGAATGACAGGGGAAGCCTGTGAATAAGCAGTTGGGACAAATAATGTGGTAATTCCTGGCACTCTTTAAAACAGAATCCACATCAGGCTTGCTCACTGATCTAAGCAGCAAGATGACTCTCATCATAGAGCACTCCTCACATTTGTTACTGCTTCACCCACAACTGACATATTGATCTGACACACTACTGTACTGTACTGTACTGTATGTGCTTTTGGTCCTTAGGAGCAAAGAGGGGGGGGGGATGGAGAAATGGCAGACACAATGCTACAGGGAAGTACTGAAGATGGAGGGAGCCTAAAGAGGGACCCCATCATTCTCCTTTCCCCCTTCAGGGGACAATCGGATGCTTCTAATGTCCTGGCCCCACTGGTGGACCTCCTGATGGCACTGGTATTTCTGGCCACTGTGTGATACAGAGTGTTGGACTGGATGGGCCTTTGGCCTGATCCAACATTGGCATCTCTTATGTTCTTATGTCATTTGAAATTCAGGTTCTCTCCTCTCTCCCTGAACTTTCCCCCACTTCTTTCTCTCTCACCCCATTATATTTTATTCAGCCCTGAACTACTCATAAATCTTATTCTATAACCACACTCTCATCAACCCTTTCATGCCTTTTTGGGATTTGCATGTTTCTCTCACTCCACTGCAATTTAAAGTGAAGGAAGAATTATAGGGGAGGAGTTATGTACAATAATAGCCTTTTGTTCTTCACTCCAATGCCATTTGTGCTAAATGAATCCACACCACAGTGTAAAAACAGCATTAACATATTTGTGTATCTGCGGTTTCAAAGTACATGGCTTATCATGATTCAAATGGAGAAAATCAAATAAGCCAACCATAAGACTTTAAGAAGATGAGAACCTGAGGGCACTCAATGAAGTAGATTCAGAATGGACAAAAGGAAATTCTTCTTTACACAAGTGATTAAAATGTGACATTCATTGCCAGAGGATATAATGCTGGCCACAGGCACAGATGGCTTTTAAATGGACAGATGTGGAGGATGGGTTTATCAGTGGCTACTAGCCATGATGACTAAAGGGAACCTCCACATTTAGAGGCAGTAAACCTCTGAATACCAGTGGCAGGAGGCAACATCAAGAGAAGACCATGGCCTCTATGTCCTGTTGCTGGCCCTCCAGAATGACTGGAATAGGTTGATGGACTAGATGGACCACTGGTCTGATCTAGCAGAGATCTTATGAATATGGCATCATTCAGAAGCAACAACAAACAAAGAAATTGCATTGTTCTCTAAACATAAAGCTTGGTTCTCCTATGATTCAGATGTAAGAGCCATTGTTTGGACATCATGTAAACAAGCCTAGGAAAAATATGCAACGCGGTTCTTCTCCAGAAATGTAGACTGAAACATCAGTATACAGATACACCACCCATATTTACTTGCTCGGGAAACAAGTTTTCTTTACTTTCTGGAAGAGACCTTTTAGAATGTTGTCCACTATTAGTTTTGAGAAACAGCAGTTTAATAAATTTTGTGAAAATTAACTAGCCTATCAGAAACTGAGATCTCTCAACACTTTGACAAAATGTAATTGTGGTCCTATAAATACAGCCCCTACTATTGCCTGCTACTTCATAGCAGAATCACAGATAAAGAGCAATCCTTAACACAGAAATATTAGTAAAACACTGCATCATTTACCCTCTGTATAAAAGTCCTCATCTTCTTCCTCTGTCTCCTCAGAGATGGACTTTTTTTGTTCTTTGTAAGGAGGTGGCAATTTCATGGGTGGCGGTGCTCCACTTTTCTTCTTTTTTAAAAAAAAAGACAGAAGAAAACAGGATACATAAGACCTTCAGAATTGTTTTCCACTGCTTGACACAAAAAAGCCTTCATTTATATAAACATATTTTTAATGTATGTGCCACTCCCAAATGAAGGTTCAAGTTTAGTCAGGTTTTTTATTTCTATAAAAAATGCTCAATTTTTTTTAAAAACCAGAGCTGAATATAAGGAAAATGGATTTCAGATTAGGCTGCTTGAGAAACAGAATTAACAGCAAGGTACGTAACTAACAACATAAATTAAAACATCTCTGTTTGACAGGAACTTCAATCCATTTTTCTTTCTATAACTCTATTTTCTACAGACTTTACAAAAAGAACACTGCACATGTTAAAGCTGCCTAAGCATAATAACTACAATATTCTACTCGGATGTTAGGTACAGTTTTCAAAAATAAATTTATTATAAATTAGAATAAAATTTCATTACCTCACATAGATAAAGACATTTGCGATAATGATGCATATAGTGGTGCATATTCAACCTGAAGAGTTCTACAGCAGGTCACATCCAAGAATCTGTTTCTCTGGCTCAGAGTAACTGAATCGTTCTTTAGCTGCACAGTTTTACTACATTATGGTCAATTGCATCTCATGCAATCACAGCGCTATTAGCAAGATGCACTTTAGCAAACAAATGCTGAGACCGGATGCCATGAGATCAACATAAATGGCCAGAAAATCCTTCTTTTGCAGTACAGAGCTATTATCTAGGATTCACATGTCATATTAGGAGGATATTTCTTCAAATGCATATAAGAAGAGCAAAATCTATATAATTTTTTAAAAATCTACACTTCTACTATTTCACATAATTCCTATCAGCAATATATATGAGAGGTGCCAATAATATGAGCAGCAACTTTTCTGCCACTGTGATCTGAAATTATTATGCTCTCATAAAATAAATTCGATCGATAACAAAAAAATGAATAAAAAGAATAAAACAGTTAAATATCAATAATAAATTTCATAATAAAATTGCACCAAGGTTGCACAGAAGAAGTGTAGAGATGCTCAGGAGCTAGAAGGCAACAGGTCATCTGGAGAAATGGCTTCCACCAGAGCCTACCATATTTTAAGAATAATGGCTAATTAATTAATTAAGCCAAAGGGTTGTATTTTAAATCATGTTTTAACATGAGTTTTTCCTCACAGTGATGTTACACCGAATTCTTTTTACCTTTGCCCTCATTCAAATACCATTTTCAAAGGCACAGTGAAGACTGTCTCCATTTTGATTCAATAAAGTGCAATCTTAAAGGAATTATACACTTAATTATTTTGATCATATTTTTCTCTTTTCCTCTCCTCTTCAAGGAATTCAGGGTGATGTATATGGTAATCTCGTCCTCCAGTTTATCCTCACAAGAACCCCATAAGGTAGGTAAGATTAAGAAATCATGACCACTCCACCAGGGAACTTAATGGCTGAGTGTGGATTCTGTGGTTACACACTATTTTTATAGAAAGTGGCTTGAATTGTGTTTTTAATTGCCCAAATTCAGTATTTTTTTTTACTTAGAAGTATATTTATTCACAGGAAGTATCCTCCATTACATAGATGCTAAAAGCACATAACTGCACATACAGATACAGAAAGAAAGATCATGCATCATCCAGATGAAATATCTTCATTTGCTTAACCTTCATCCAAATACGTCATGTTAACAATATGGAGCCATTTAAAAATCTATACAGTGTCCTTTTCGCTCCCAGTCTCCATAACGAGTTGGTTCAGGGCCTCTGGGTTCACCCTTTTCTTTTGTTGCAGGATTGATGTCATCAGGAAATTTTTCTGGTGGCTCTTTTTCAGCACTGGATTTTTCTGACTTAACAAAATGGCGACCTAGAGGTAACGTTGGTTTCTCAAGACATTGCTTGGTGGGCTCAGCATTCCCTTTTGTGCTAAAGTTAGCACTTCCCAAATAATTATGCAGCACAACTGACCTGTAGCAATTAAAGATTGGCCCAGCTGCCTCACAGCCATTTCCTGGTTGGACTGGGAAAAGGTGTACAGCTTGCTAGACCTTCTGGTTGCTCTGGCGTGCTTCCTAAATCTCATGCGCTTGCAATTCAGGAGCTGAGATGATGACCACATACAGTGTTCTTGGAATGTATTCCCCAATGTCTTGGGAAGGAAATTAACTCCTTTCCTGACGCACTTTAACCCAGCTTAGTTTTGTATATGGTTTGACGGGATCAATATTCCAGTCAGTATTAACAACTGTATTTGAGCCTGGCCATAAAACCGGTTCATCATATATTCTACCACACATATGCACTTCAAGTACTGTATGCACTATAAGTATTATAGAATACAACTTGTAAGGATAATACCATGATTATACAGTTGTCTGGATAGGTTCCTCCTCATATATATGTTTGTTAATTTATGGAACTGTGACCAATAGCATTAATTCACAAACTTTAGGAGCTTCTTTCTTGGTGTCCTTCCTTGGGTATACTGTCCTTGCATGGGGGCAGTAAGGATACACACTTTAAAATCAGAAGTGTGTTTGCGTGTGGAAGGACCATGACTAACTTACCACAATAGCTTTGTGGGTACTATTGGATGAGTTTTCTGAGGGAGGGTTGTTGACTCAGTAGATACAATCTACTCCTTCAGCTCTACAAATTTCTATGAACAGAGAGGATGGCAGTGACCTCCAAGTTAGGCAAACTAAGGTCACAAAATTACCCCCCTATTAGAATCAAATTCTTCACTTCTTTTTTGAACTGAACTAAAGGGGTATGTAGAGAAGTTTTTGTAATGATACACCCCCCTGCTTTCCTTGCCCAAGAGAACCTGAGATGTGATTGGGGAGTCTAAATGTGTAAGAGGATGCTTTCCCACTTGAACCATTCCCTCCTATCATATAGGGCAGTTTTGCTCCACTCAAACACTCCCCTTCTCTGACTATTAGTAGTTTGAAGCTCTGATAAAGGTGATCATGTGTATGTATGTATATGTTAGCAGCCAAACACACCCTTCTTCCTCCCTGCCTGCTAACCAACTCTAGCACTGTCAGGAGTTTTGGTCTAAGCATGGATGAATGGCCAGCAGGTTTGGGAAAACTCTTTGGTTACAGTCTGAGATTCTTTTAAATAAGAAAAAATATTTATTCAATTATAAACACTTTTTATTTCTAAGAACACAGAAACATAGGAAAGTCTTTGAACATTAGTAGGAATGTTACAGAAACAAACAAAACCAGAAGTTAACTATATTGTATAGATCACTGTTTTTCCTTGGCATTCTGGCCGAGGAAAAGCAAAACTGAAAATCTGAAACAGAAGCTAGTCAAGGTAGACTTTATTTCTCCCCATTCCCTTAGCTTGTGCACCTTTCACAGAGCATGTTAAACCTTTAAACTCTTTCTGTCCCAGCTGGGAGGGTTTCGTGTTGACCTATCCTGAAACTGGGCTTGTGTCCTGCCCTTTCCTTGATCATAAGGCATGTACGTGTCCTCAGTCTTTACAGCCTACCCAAACAGTGATCCACCTAGCTCTTCCCGGGGGGGGGGGGGGCCCCGGTGCTTCCACACACTGCTAAACACAGTTTTCCCACAAAATATCCTTAGCTGAATTCTCTCAGCTGAAAGCAAGTAAAAGTAGTTTGAAGCTCTGATAAAGGTGATCATGTGTATGTATGTATATGTTAGCAGCCAAACACACCCTTCTTCCTCCCTGCCTGCTAACCAACTCTAGCACTGTCAGGAGTTTTGGTCTAAGCATGGATGAATGGCCAGCAGGTTTGGGAAAACTCTTTGGTTACAGTCTGAGATTCTTTTAAATAAGAAAAAATATTTATTCAATTATAAACACTTTTTATTTCTAAGAACACAGAAACATAGGAAAGTCTTTGAACATTAGTAGGAATGTT
Source organism: Gekko japonicus (assembly GCF_001447785.1). NCBI lineage: Eukaryota > Metazoa > Chordata > Lepidosauria > Squamata > Gekkonidae > Gekko > Gekko japonicus. Next base: position 578,305 of record NW_015168657.1, read on the forward strand.
ACAGAAACAAACAAAACCAGAAGTTAACTATATTGTATAGATCACTGTTTTTCCTTGGCATTCTGGCCGAGGAAAAGCAAAACTGAAAATCTGAAACAGAAGCTAGTCAAGGTAGACTTTATTTCTCCCCATTCCCTTAGCTTGTGCACCTTTCACAGAGCATGTTAAACCTTTAAACTCTTTCTGTCCCAGCTGGGAGGGTTTCGTGTTGACCTATCCTGAAACTGGGCTTGTGTCCTGCCCTTTCCTTGATCATAAGGCATGTACGTGTCCTCAGTCTTTACAGCCTACCCAAACAGTGATCCATCTAGGCTTCCCGGGGGGGGGGTGGGCGGCGGCGGCAGTGGTGAGCTTCATCCTGTGTCTCCATAAAGGGCAACCATTTCCACTCAGCCTTAAATCCAAGGAGTTTATTGCTCTGTTCCCAGGAAAAAGAGTGGCCTATCTGAGCTCCAGTGCCTCTTCTGTGTTAATCAAGGTGTCCTGCATTTCCCAGTTATAACAGTTCTAACCAATTGTTTCTTGAGGTTTGCTGTAAAAGTTTGAGAACACATAAATCAACTGTTGGACAAATCAGTTACAGCAGTGCAGCTAATGTTGGTTAGATAGCAGCTCTACTTTCCAATGGTTGTTTCCAGAGGTCATTTCGAGGGGGATCGCGACGGATCACAGTTCCCCCGGGTGAGGTACGGGGGCGAGGCACATGACGAAGCCCCGCCCCCTGCTTCCGGCCGCCCCGCTTCCGGCCCTCATTCAGCCAGGAGGAGGCAGGAGAAGAGGGAGGGTAAGTTGCTTCCTCCCTACCCCGCCCGCCGTTCTTGCAGGTCCCCCGCCGGGCCCCTCATGGGGCTCGGCAGTGGAGCTGCAAGGCCGGCAGCGGCGGCCGGGACCGTTGGGGGTGGGGTGTGTGGCCTTATGACACACTTCCGGTGATGTCAGGGGGTGTGGCCTTATGACACACTTCTGGTGATGTCAGGGGTGTGGCATATGCTAATGAGTTATGCTAATGAGTTCCCCTAGCTCTTTTTCTACGAAAAGACCCCTGGTTGTTTCCATGTTTAACTTAAAAGCTAAGTCTACCACAAAGAGCTTCAGACTAGCTCCATGTAATAAATGAAATTAACAGAGCACCACATTTGAAAAATGAAGGGTTTCCCATGCAACTTAAACAGGATGACTTGAATGGGTTGATACTAAAAATGGTTCAGCTGTATTTACAGTTCAGTCTTTTAAAACATGCATTAATTAATTGAAAGCCATGTACTAATTATATTTTGGGAATCAGTAGTAGAGCTCACTGCAGGTTCAATCACTGTCAACTCAACTGAAGAAATCTGAGGTAGGAGGTGCTTTTTTCACCTGAGACCCTGAAAAACACTGCCCAATTCAGGACTAAATATTTGAGCCAAATATTTGATTCAGCATAAGCAACTTCATATAATTGATCCCTGATTTTTCTTTTACATGCTTAGGACTCTGCACACTGGGATTTTGTCAACTGGACACTTCAGCTGATTCCTAATATTATGCCAGCTCTAGAACTCGTATACTCCATAGCCTTTGATTACATCCCAAGTACCCACATCTACTATTAATACTCTAAGTGATGAAGATAAAATCTTATTGTTGATAGAAGGGGAAAAAACCATTAGCAAAACAACCACATTTTGTTCATGTTTTCAACAACGAGGAATAATGCATAATTTAACAGTACAGCTTATACCCAGAGGCTTGTGCAAGATAATTTTTAACTTTAATTCTGGGAAAGAATTCTGCTTGAATATGATCTTCGCAACGAAATTACTTTTTAAAGTAGCAACCAGGGAATGCCTAAATGTTGTAAGGAATGTTGTATTACTATACAGTCATGAATTTGACGTATAGAGTAGGAAATTATCTGCAGCAATGGGAAACTCTTTAGTGGTCAAGCAGAGAACAACATCTTATGGTACCCTCCACACAACCCACTTCATATGGCAGAGGCAAGAGCAGATCTTCATGCATACGTTATTTACTCCAGTATCACATAATGAACATACATGATGAATTCTCCCTAACAAGCATTCTCAGCTGCCAGTGCCAGACTTTGGATCTGTTTTCCTCCAGGAGATCCAGCAAAGAGAGGTTATTTTCTCATGTGAGGTTTCAATTGGTCTTGTTTCAAATAGTATCCTAATGCAAATGAAAACAATTTATTTGCTGAGTAGTAATATTCAGTTTTTCTTCTGCAATTATTTCCCCATTAAGAACATCTTTTTTTTTTGCCATCAAGTCACAGCTGACCGTGCTTTTACTCCTGGGGAGCCATTGCTGCCAATCTCCAGCAAGGAGATAAGGTTGCCACCTCCAGGTTGAGAAAAGGGGTGGAGCTTGGAGAGGGTGGGGGTTGAGGAGGCGTGGGTTCTGAGACAGGTACAATGCCATAAACTCTACCCTCGAAAGCAGCCATTTCATCCTGGGGAACCATTGTTGCCAATCTCCAGGGGAGGGCTGGAGATTACTCAGAATTACAATTGCTCTTCAAATGGAAGAGACCAGAGCCCCTGGAGAAAACAGTAAGCTCTGTGTCATTATACCCTGCTGAGGTCACCACAGCAAATTGACGCTGTGTGCCCAAGGTCAGGGCACCCACACAGAGCCTCTTTCTAGAGCTTGTTGTATTTATTTCCACAATGGGTCTTATTCCTAGTTTATTATAATTCTTAACAAATAAGAGAACATATAGTCAACCAGCTAACTGCAGCAAAATCTATAAAATTAAAAGCAAAAAATCTGAAAAATAAAACAAGCAGTAAGAAACTAAACAACCATTAAAAACATTGGACAATGAAATGTCATTAATTTGGTACCTAATTATCAATAGATTAGATGGATGTCATAACTAAGAGATGCCAAAGAAAAAGGTCCATCCACTATCATGACCTAGGCAAGGGCTCATGGAATAGGGGGCCTCCATGTTGAGAGCAAGTAGCCCTTTAGATTATGTGTATTCAGACAAAGTCAGATCTAAAACATTACTGTACTATAAACCTTCTTAGTGGATTCCCCGCCCCCCCCAAAAGAAGTTGTAGTGGTCTTTCAAGCCTGTCTTGTCATTACACTAATGGCACAGGAGTAGAACCATGAACTACAGCTACACTTACCAGGGTAATTTGCTTTAAGAACATTTTGAAAAACAAACAAAAATTAATTTGTGACATTATAATTTCTATGCTTCCTTCTTCTCACTCCCCACCAACCTACCTTCTATCTGCCACCCACCTTCAGTTTTATTTTTTACTTATTTCATTTATACCCTGCCTTCTTCCCCAATGGGGATTCAAAGCAGCTTACACCATTCTTCTCCCCTCCTTTCTCTGACATGCACCCAAAGTGATGTCAGTGCATTGCCTGTGCTGCCAGGAACACTCTGGTATTTTGACAAAAAATCTATGGTAAACACTTTTTTTTTTTTACCATAGACTTTTGCTCACATACCAGAATGTTGCTGATTGCACAAAGACATCGCTTCCAGGTTCATGGGGAGTGACATCAGCATGTCAGGATGCTGTTGTTGTCCCCCTAATTTTTCATGCCATTTCCCCCTGCTAGCCAGCTGATCAATTGCAGGGTGCAGTGGCTGGGGATGGGGATCCCCCATCCCCAGTGGAGGGCTGGCAGCCCTAGGTGTCTCTCATCACCCAGTATTTCTAACTACTAATTCTGATGAGGGGACTCATGCCTAAACTTTCTACATGTTCTTTCCCTTTTCTCTTTACACTGAATTTACACTTGAAAAATCTATAGCTGAATTCATGCCAAGTACCCCCATCCAATTCCCCATAAGAAGAATTGCCAGCACAATTTTCCTTCACTTGTATATTTGAAGAAGTGAGCTCCGACTCATGAAAGCTCTCATTGAAATATATGTTGTTAGTCTTTAAGGTAACACTGGATTTTGGTTTTAGAAAACTATCTGTACATTTTGCCATTTATTTCTGGATGTAACAGGTCAAGAGTGTTAATTTTTATTTTAAATGAAAGCTGAGCATCCAGATTAGCTAAGGGGTACTGATTGGAGTGCTCAGATTCTAGGTGGGACCCAGCCAATAGGGCAATATGGCAACCCAAGTCAACACACATCTCTTATTACTTGTAAGAAAGATTATAAGTTTCCACTTCGATTACAGTGGTGTCCAAATATACTCTAAAATAAAATTGCAAACTGCAATAATTATGAAGGAAAGTTTTAAATTATTTTCTTAATTTATACCCTGTCTTTCTCCCCAATGGGGACCCAAAGTGGCCTACATCATTCTTCTCTCCTCCACTTTAGCTTCACAACAACCCTGTGAGATAGGCTAAGATTGTGAGACTGTCTCAAGGTCACCCAGCAAGCTTCCATACCAAAGCAGAGATTCAAACCTGGGTCTCCCAGATCCTAGTCTAACTACTATACAGCACAGGTTTTCAGAATGTATAGCCAAGAACGCTTAAGCGAGTGCAATTCAGGCATCCACTTACAAGGTAAAACGATTAAATCTGTCTGCTATTTAAAATGTGCTTTTTTAAATATATGGCAATATCCAGCCTTCATGTTCCAATACCATACAACTCTAATTAGCCCATAAAATGGTAACTGAAGACTTGGCTTGCCTTGGAGCCATGCTGGGAAGGGAAAGTGTATTTAATTATATCATGATTTAGTTTCCTTGTTCCAAATCAGACTACTTGGATTGTTTTTAAGGGGGGAAATGTTTGTATATAACAAATAATTATTTTCTTCATTAAGCTGCTATTAACAAAGCAGGGAGCTCTTTTGAGCTGAAAGCAAATTAGTTTGTACCTAATGAATATGTATTTCTTTAATCAATGGTCTTGGACAGTAAATAAACATTGATTGATCGAAAGCAGGGAGCTCAGTTTCAAACAATAAAACTGAGTGGAGGTTGAAAGGTTAAACCCCTTTGCCCTTCCCTGTGTGAGGCAAATTGAGGCTGCACAGACTTGCAGTTTGCATTTTAGGAAAGCATGAGACATAAGATCTTCATCTTCTCTCTCCAAGCCCAAAGTTACCTAAACTAAGAAGTAACAATACAGACCAAATGATTAATCAGTGACTGCTAACAGCCTAGCCAATAAAATGTGTTGCAGCATCACTTGCAAGGATCCACAGGCTACAGGCACAGAGTGAAATCATCAACTTGAACATCTGCCATCCATCATAATGCCTGGGATGGAAAAACAGTGCTGATCATATCTAGAATTATGAAATGTTTCCCCAGCTCTTCTGAGACTTGCTCCTGAAAATGTAGTATCAGCTATTTATTTCAAATATTTATTGTCCACACTTCCCATGTTAAAACATCTCCAAGGCAGTCCAGAACTTGATTTAAAAGCAGTAGAAAAAATAGCATAATAAAACAAATATCAGCAGACAGCAACCAAAACATTCAAATATGAACCATAAAATAGCAAATATAAAACACCAACAGGTGACAGGTACTAGTAATGTCAGAATTGGTCTATCCTCGATCATCCCTTGGAGCAGGCAAAGTTTAAATCAGTACTATCTGTTAATAAGGGGAAGAATCCCATACCTGAACTTTCACAAGAGTTCCTCCTTATTGGGCATTTTTAACATAAATTATTAATAGATAGTACTGATTTAACATAAAAGAGCAGTTTATTAACTAGTATTATTTGTTTTCATCTTGATAAGCTGAAATCAAAATTTTAAGAAACATTCTTCACCATAAAGTCTAAACATGGACTTACAGTTTCCCCCCACCTCATTTAAGACCATATGGCACTATTGGGCTATTTATTAGGCATTCCTAATAACTGCCAAACCCCTAAAAACAAACAAGATTTAAGTGAGTGGACATTATTGATTTCCTTACATCTAGCATTGCCAGATGTCTTCCCCATGGAGGTGGGGGTCTCCCACTGACAGGCCCCACTTCCCTACCGCCAATCCGCTCGCCATGTTACCAGTCAGTGAAATCTCACTGAGGGGCAGTTGGCTTTCCACAATGAAGTAATACCATGCACCCTTCATATAAAAATATGAGAGAAACTAAATTTATCTCTCTGCCAGGCCTGGGAATGACCCCACAAGGAACGGCAGGCACAGCCTGGGAGAAAACAAAAAGCAATCAAGCTCTGCCAAACACTTTCATCTCCCTCGGGGATAGCTATTAACCATTTGTCCAGGTCCCTGGGAATCTTTCCAGAAAACACATAAACGTTGTTCATTTGATGTAGAACATCAGCATACCTTCAGGAATCATTTTTGGGTATAAATATACCCACGCTACTCACATTGTGTGCGCGTGTGTGTGTGACCCAAGACACTGGTCACCTTGCTCTTTAACAGACCTGAATCTCTTTAAGACTGGTAGATATAACCTCTTCCCCAAAATCTATTTCCATCCCCATTTTCCACCCTTTTTCTTCTTTATTTAACTTGCAAGTGTGTTCTTCTGTGTGCATATTTACTCCTCTATTATGTTCTAATAAAAAACTCTACTAGTTAAAGATCTGCCTGGTTCATTTGAGAGTTTTCAGGGAAGGACCCCTGTATACACAGGTGAAAAGATCTCTGGTTATTCCTTCTTGCTAAAAGCTAAATTCCCCAATCAATAAATTAATTAATTATACCATTTTGGGTAACAGCCGGTGGGGGGAGGAACTTACCTTGCAAGAGAGGGAGATCCATTTGACATGCAGTGATGTGTCTGTGTCACTGCCCATGGGATGTCGGGGTGACGCTCTGGTATTTAGGCAAATTTGCCATAGAGTTTTTGCCCAAATACCAGAACGTCACCCCAAACGTGATGATGTCACTTCCAGGTCACATGGGCAGTGATGTAGACATATCACTGTATCTTGGAAGGGCCTCCCTGCTGTTCCCAGTAAGTTTCCTCCCTCCCCCCGGCTGCCAAGAGGAACCTGGCAACCCTAACTTACATCATAGCTTGTACTTTCAAACTAACAAAATTTAATTCTGGGTATAAGCTTTCATGTGCAGGCATACTTCTTCAGATTTGAAGAATTATTATTATTATTAGGGATCGTGTATCCTACAAATATACACGTTATGAGAATCAGATGTGTTAATTATGCAAATAAGATTCGCTATTTCTGCAAATTACTTTCTGAAGTTTCCATCAGTAGCTTCACCCCTGCTCCAACCTTATTCTAGGAGAAGTGCCAATGGAAACTCTTTACCTGGCCATTGTTTCCATTATCATACAAAACAGGCTTCTGCCTCCACTCTTATTTCTGTTCAGTAGAAACTTAAAAATGCATGTTGTAATGTATCAAAAAGACTTGCACCCACCATCTTACTTTGCCGCACAGGGACACCTGCTTCCTCAGTTAATATGAAAAAGGAATTCTACAAGTGAAATTTGAGAGGCAACTCACAAAGTAAAACTACAACATAATGCAATAATAAAAACAGCAAACAAAACTATGAATATTAAAACCAACTATAAAATGGCCCTCAGATATTCTGGGCAAGTAAACTGATCACCCCAGGTTGATATAATCATGCCCATATGTGGAGTTCCTTTTTCCTCCCACTCCACTAAAATTGAAACCCTCCAATAGGACTCAGAGTTTCTACCTGGAACCCTGTCACAGCAAATACACTGTACCCCTTCTCAATACAACTATAAGTATATAAAAACTTATTCCTGAATCCATCCAACTTGTAGCTGGTTTGGGACTCCCTCCTGTTATCCAAGCCTCTTGGTTGGCCCCTCTGCTCCTCAACCCCAATCTGCTGTGCTTCTCCCATCTGGTCAATTTCCCTCTCCAGAGCTGCAGCACAGACTTTAGGAGCAGGCTTGTAGGTTTTTTGGTTTCCCCCTCCTTTTCTTAGCTTCCCCCTACCCATAGGCAGATAGCTTGGTAGGAAAAGATTTCACTGTTTTAATAACACCCTTGTTTTTCCATTCTGTAAAATTGTCATTTTCTTTGGAAAAGCCATTTAGCCGTTTTTTTTAAAAAAAAAACTGGTTAGTCAAATAAAACCTGTTAAAGATCTTAATATTAAATGCCCTGCAATACAAGAGTTTTCTCCTTGTTAGCAGAAGGATGCTTTGCTCATCACACAGCCTTCAAGTGAACAGGCATTTAGGTAACACACCCATTCCTTGCTACTCAACTTAAGACAGTACTCTAGACAGGAAAATGGGATCAATTTATGTTGTGTCAGTTGCACTAAGTATCCTATTTATTTAGATTTATACCCCGCCCTCCCCGCAGAGCGGGCTCAGGGCGGCTTACAAGGGGAAAACCCATATAAAACAGATAAAAGCAATAAAACATTAATGACAATTAATAAAAATTAATTTTCTAAAAACTGGATATCCTAGGTATCCAAACTGACATTCAGCTATTAAATTTGGACCATCCTACGTAGATTCACAATAGGCAGCAGGAGAGTGAGGTGCTGGTGGCCCTTTCCCCATATATCTTCATATTTCACCAAAATTTATTATTCCCAACTCTTTCATATATAATCTCATACCCAAATTTCTTTTCCTTTAATTAAGCAGCTACTGAGGTACTGCCTTTACTTGTATTCCACTTCAATAAGCAATAAACACATAGAAATGGTTTGCCTTCTCCATACTACCACCATATTTACAGGAAAAAAGCTAGCTATTATCCATGTATTTTTAAAGGAACTTTCCCCTGTATTTCAAGTGACAAAGCATCCTGTAGTGTACATTGTTTAAGAAAGCAAGAAATAACATCAGCAATACCTTTTCAGTTTCTCCAGCTATGTCTTCATCACTGTGATCTTTGTTTTTCTTGGGGTTTATTACAGAAACAATCTGCAGGCCATAAATATATTTTTTAATATATAACGCGTATATTAATTTATTTATTTATCAAATTTATACCCGCCCTCCCCACCCTCATACCTTGCAGTTCCAATTATAATGTTTCATTCATACTATTTCAAATGCAACATAAAACCCTAAACTATAACTATTATGTTTGTTGCTATTATTGTCACTAGGATGATATAATTTGACAAAACGTGAACTTCTCCAAAACCTAACATACTTGCTTTATTATCATATACACTGGAAGTATAATAAATGCACACGAAAGTGGTAATTTTTTTTGCAGAATGGGGTTTTTGCAGAATGACTCTGGAGATGTGAGATACAGTTTCCTTAACTGATTCCAAGAGTCTTAAGAAGACTTTATATAGGATGGCATTTGAATTCTTTAGAAGAAACAGGAAAGCTTTCTTAACTATACCATTTATCCCCCCAAGGACACTGTGTTCCATTACCTGGTGGTTAGCTACTGAATCCAAATCTGGACGCATTTTTATTTGAGTTTTCCTCTAACTGCCAGCAGCTAACAGACATTAGAAAATTTTAATTCTGGTGCATTTTTCGATTTTTAAAAATCTCAATATATTATCTGCCTTGCCACCTAGAAATCACTTTTCATTAAAAGAAAATAAAAAATCTTAACGAAGCAAATTTCTCTCCAAGAAATTATTATCAAATAAATGCATGCTACTCTATATCTAGATCTGGAAACTGAACAGGTAACTCACCCTAGGAAGAGTAGACAAACTCTGAACAACAAACACAATGGGGTTGCCTGCATTTTTTATAGCTTCCACTGCTTCCTCATGAGTAGCATTTTGTAGATCTATTCCAGATACCTGCAAAGCAAAGTAGTTTTTTTGGTATACTGTGCTTTTCATAATGTGAGATTTCGGGATCTTTCCACCAATGAAATTTAACACCTTAAAACATCACCCAAATGTTTCTTGTAGCAAATATATTTAACAAAACTCACAATTAAAAACTGGCCTCAACATAGGGTTGCCAACCCCCAGATGGGATTGAGGGGTTCCCCTGATTTTGAGGCCTTAAATCTGCCACCAGCCAGCTGGCAGGTGGAGGAGCCCCACCGCCGAACAGCCCCACCACCCCCAACGTGCCCAGCATGATGATGCCATCCAGACGTGATGTCATCATGCAGGGCAAATTGCATGGGGGATGCTCTGGCATTTGGCTAAAAACTGGGTGCAAAATGAGTATCTTTTCAACAACTGTTGAAGGGGTCCCTTCTGAGGGAACATCCCCCCCTCTTCCCCCCTTTCAGAATTAGATCTTTCATGTTTTTTGTGAATTTATCAAGTTTCCTGTAAAATTGCCAGCTAGTATATATTTTAAAAATAAGAGAAAAAGGACACCTCTTGCTTTAAATACATGCTTCAGAAACACAGCTGCAAGTAATTAAGACAATATTTACATTATTGGAAGGACAGAGGTAGTGAGGCATAATGTGGGTCCGTTTTACTTTGGCAGCAGCATCAGCATGCTTGGAATAAGGGAGGAATCTGTTACATTTAGGGTGAGACAATTAATAGTGTGCCAATGATTGTTAAAATTAATAGATGTATGGGATACATATGACATATGTGGTGATCTGTTATAATTGGAATTGTATTTTGTTAATGAGATTGTTGATTATGTAAACTCGACTGGAAAATTTTGTATTTACTCTCTATTGTAAAAATTTTATTTTAATAAAATATTTTTTTTAAAGGAAATAAGGGAGGAGACCTTGCCCAAATAGACTAACAGAAAAGTAGTAAGTATATTACAGGGGAAATCCTAAACAGGTATTGGTCCAACAATTAATGTTATTATAGTAACTATTGTTAATGTATTTTCAGAATCAATGAAAGTGTCAACTTGAATGTAAGATTGAATGTAAGATTCCTGTACAGGGTAAAATGGATTTACTTATTTATTTATGTATTCACTTTGTTTGATAGAGACTGATAAGCCAGTATAACATAATGTAATATCACTGGAATATCACTGGAATCCTTTGTTTACAGATTTGTTCCTGAGGAAAGACCAGAGGTCTGAAACACTTAGAAGAAAAAGTGTTGACTGAAAGAAAGACACAGATTGATTGAGTCTGGAGCAGGCTGCTTTTGTGAATTTGGATAAGGATACAGGACTGTTAGAGGGATATAGATTGAAAGAGTCTGGAGCAGACGGCTATGTGAATTTTTATCGACCTTTGTATTTTTTTTCTATGAAGGAATATGTTGTTGTTCTTTATTATCAGACACTAAATGATGTTATGGCTTTAATATAGTCTCATTTGTTGGTGTATTGTTCTGTGGGCATCTAGCACACGTCTGTATATATTTTTTCTTTGCTTTTTTCAACTTAAAATGTTTATTAAGTTTTTTAAATTTTACAACTTTACTACAAAGCCAAAACAAAAATATAACTATATAAAAATTTAACAATACAAACATTTTGTTATAACATGAACTTACTCTTTTACATCTTTACAAACTTACTACTAATAATTACCTTTATAAGTTTAATAATACATAACATCAACGCATTTTTTGGTAAAGTACAATTTTTATTCCCTGACGTTGTGATATAATCAACAAAGGGAAACCACTTTTCCAAAAAATTGTCTTTCAAAGAGGGTAGTTCAGATTTTCAGATTTGAATAGCTAGTTTGTCCATTGTGGCTATGTCCCAAAGTTTTATGAACCATTGCTGCATAGAAGGGGTGTTTTTTGATTCCCATGATTGGGCGATCAAAGTTTTTGCCGCTAACAGAAATAGTGCTGCTAATTCAGCCTTCTGTTTGGAATGTAAGAGGTCTGGCCAAAAGTTCAACAAGATTGCTTCACGTGAGTATGGGATCTTACAACCAAGAATTTTGTTTGTCATTTCAGGGATTTTCGACCAAAAAGACGCTATGAAGGGACAATCCCACCAACAGTGTTTAAACGTTCCTACTGAACCACAACCCTTCCAACAGCTGAATTTATATGAGCTAGCCTTAAAGGTGTCATGTACCATCGAGCGTATAGTTTGTAGTTTTGCAGTTTTACATTAAGCAAGTTTGTTGAAAAAAGTTTTGAGGACCAGATTTGTTACCATTGGTCCCGATTCCATATTACACTACAGTCTTTTTGCCATAGGTGTTGTACTGATGATGTACGTTCCCAAGATTTTCTAAATAATAGTTGATATATCAGTGAAATTATTCTCCTTGAGACTAGAGTTTTATTTTGTATAAGTTTTTCAAATGGAGTAAGAGGTCTATCTAATTGGGAAATGATATTAGGATTGAGCATTAAGTGCTTAATTTGGGAGTATTGGAAGCATGAAATGTTGAAATTACCTTTATTTTCTAGTTGTTGTTTAGTAAGTAGTTTTTGATGCAAACGTAAGTCACCAAGTCTAATTATATCTTTTTCTCTCCATTTCTCAAAATTAAAACTTTTAAACCCTGGTGTATATACTTTTTCATACCAGACAGACTTTCTTGGTATACAAAAAAAAATTGGCTCAAAAATTAAAAGAAAAACACTCATACTGAAAACAGCCTGATGATGCACAAGCATTTTCACTGCACTCAACATACTGAGAACAGTTTAGAATCTGTTGGGGAGGGGGAGATCTGAAAAATGACTGCACAAATCTCTCGTGGAGATTTCAGTCATGTGAGAGGTTTCCGATCACTAATCCTCAGCCATTTTCACAGATCCCAGACTGTGTATCATTAACATATGAAGTATCTTCTGTAACAGGGAAATGCATGTGCTGTGTCTGTGTAAGAAGCACTCACATCTCTGCAGGGGTATGTTTGAGCTCATACTTCAAATGTTAACACTATGCATGATTAAAGGATGTACAGCTAATTTGCACATCGTGTATTCATATCTATAATTAGTGTTTGAAGCTACCCTGTAAACACCTATGAAGGAAGGTAGTTGTTTCTAAAGGAGATTTCATTTTTTCTTCAAAGTACAATGCTTTTAACGCTTGATCCCACCATTAGACAGTTGTGAACTGTTACACTCTCTTTAAAACAAAACAACTTACTTCAAGTATTTTATCACCAGTTTTGAGAGCTTTTGTTCTTCCTGCTGGGCTGTCTTCCAAGACTTGCTTGATAAATATACCTTTAAGCTGTTCTCCATTCTTTAGGCGCTTTATAACTGTATGTCCCCCAACAATACTGATGCCAAGGGACTCATGAGGGTCTCGGAAAATTTCAACACTAAAGAATGCAAAACAATAATTTTGCTGAACTTGGTCCTGATGCAAATGTGAACACATTGCTCTTTGTAAGGTGTAACAGAAGACTTTTAAAGTGAGAAACAATTTGCATGCTAAAGCCAAGTGGGATTTCACTAACTCTTGTCATCTTCCACTTTTGCTGAAACATGCAAATTGCAGTATTCACAGATTTCATGCCTCCACAGATCCTGTGTCTGATCTTACATGAGATGATTTTATATGATCAGAGCTTTCTGCAATAGAAAAACCATCCACTTTATCAAGAGACAAATTATGTCAAAAAACATAAAGCTGACCCTGTGTTGATCCCAAGGCCACGTTTCTTCTATGTTACCTGACCCTCTACACCTGTCCAGGGCAGGAGCATTTGCAATAGAATTCTTGCCTATTAAGGAATTTGGTGGCAAGCCTAGGTACTGACATCAGCCCCTTGAGGCTCGTCTGGCACCTACCTTACTGTCTGGTTACACTGGTGGACAACATTTATCTACTGATAAGGGACATGCCTCCCTGTTAATACTGCCTTATCCCTTTGCTGCCTTTGTCATAATACACTGCTCAAGGGGTTAGATCTGGACTAAATTTTCCACTAAAAGAAGTGAAAGTGTAATTGCCACCCTTTTTTGCCCCTCATTACCATGCCTAAAGGTCTCCTGTCCCAAGAAGCAGCATTTCTCGGAGATCAGTGGACTGCAGCAGGAGAGAAGAGACATGAAAGTTCTGTTCTTCTAGCAGAAATGGCGAGCTTATAGTTCACCATATTTTAATGGAGGGTTATTGACACTTAAATAATGAACAAATGACCAGAGAATAAATGAGCGGGAGAGTTGAGTTCAGTAATTTTCAGGTAAATTTGAAGGGACCTATAGTAGGAAAGGATGTCTGTAATCTGCTATGTCTTTATACTAATGCACAGAGTATGGGAAATAAACAGGAGGAACTTGAACTTCAAATATTGGAAAGTAAGTATGATCTGATAGGTATCACTGAGACTTGGTGGGATGAGTCTCATATATGGAGCACAGCGATTGAAAGATATACCTTGTTCAAACGGGACAGAATAAACAAAAAAGGAGGCGGGGCAGCACTATATGTCAAGAATAAATACACTCGCACTGAAATTCAGGATTTTGAGCATTGTCCTGTTGAAAGTGTGTGGGTAAGGATAGAGTGAGGGGAAAAAGAAGAGGATATTGTTGTGGGGGTATACTACAGACCTCCAAACCAATCGGAGGAACTGGATGATGCATTTGTACAACAGCTTGCTAAACTTTCACAGAGACAGGATGTTGTGGTTATTGGAGATTTCAACTATCCAGGTATTTGCTGGAAATCTAACTCTGCTAGACATGGGGCATCCCGCAGATTCTTGAATAGTCTTGCGGACAACTTCATCTCTCAGAAGGTGGAGGTGTAAACCAGAGGATCTGCTATCCTAGATTTAATCCTGACTAACAGGGAAGAACTGGTTGATGAAGTGAACGTTGTGGGATCCTTGGGGAATAGTGACCATGTCAGCTTGGAATTTGACATAGAGAAGGATGTGAAACCAGGACATAGTAGGACTCGTATCCTGGACTTCAAGAAAGCTGATTTAAAAAAAAAAAAACTCAGAGAAATATTAGGTAGGATCCCGTGGCTGGAAATGCTGAGGGGGAAATCTGC
>NW_015168657.1:593738-606434 GCF_001447785.1 Gekko japonicus
AAAGGCACAGATATAGAATGGGAGGGACTTGGCTTGACAGCAGCACATGTGAAAGGGATCTAGGTGTTCTGGTTGATCATAAGCTAAACATGAGCCTGCAGTGCAATGTGACTGCGAAGAAAGCTAATGCAATCTTAGGATGCATTAACAGAAGCATTGTGTCCAGATCACGGGAGGTGGTAGTTACGCTCTATTCTGCTATGGTCAGGCCTCACCTGGAGTACTGTGTCCAGTTTTGGGCACCACATTTTAGGATGGATGTTGACGCTTGAGCGTGTCCAGAAGAGGGCAATCAGGATGGTTGGAGAGTTGGAATCCAAGTCTTAAGAGGAAAGGCTGAAAGAGTTGGGTATGTTTAGCCTTGGAAAGAGAAGTCTTAGAGGGGACATGATTGCAGTCTTCAAGTATTTCAAGGGCTGTCATGTAGAAGATGAAGCGGATCTATTCTCTCTTGCTCTGGATTGCAAGACTGGATCTAATGGGTGGAAATTACAAGGGAGTCATTACCGGCTAAATATCAGGAGAAACTTCCTAACTGTAAGAGTGGTTGAGCAGTGGAACAGACTGCCTCGGGAGGTGGTGGATGCTCCTTCACTGGACGTTTTCAAGCAGAGGCTGGATGACTATCTTTTGGGTATGTTGCAGGGCTATCTTTCCGCTATGCTCCTGCAGAGCACAGGGGGTTGCACTGGATGACCTGCAAGGTCCCTTCCAACTCTAACATTCTATGATTCTATGAATGGATCAATGGGTCTGGTTTGTTATAAGGCCTCCATATGTTCATCTTCAGCATATCCTTAAAATACATGCATGTGAAATCACCCTATTTTAGACAGCTGCTAGTAAGATTAGAATGGCTGATAGCAGAATCTGTGTGCAGTAATCCTCAGATGAATCAACAAAATTTAACTGCATAAATCAGCTGCAATGAAAACCAGAAAAGTTTTTAGAAATCAACAGATTTGATATAATAAACCTTTTCAGTGGAACATCTGCTAAGCATTAATTTTATCTGCAGTTTTCAGCAAAGCTTACGTCTACTTTATTGCTGTTCTAGCATGGGATAAAATAAATGGTCAAGATAACAGAGTCTCATGCAAAAGATGAAAAGTTCAGGCAAGTAAAAACTTCATCCTCAAGAGCTTCAAACACTTTCTAAGGCAGAAGAAATATTGAAACATTTATCAACGTACGTTTGTGGTGGTCCCCAGTGGCTGAATACTGGAGTTTCTTCCCCTTCTCCCTCTTCTCTTTCAGGCAATTCACTAAATAAATAAAATGGAAACAAATTTCAGCTCCCCACATAGGCTCCCTGAAACTGTATTACTGATTATTATTAATATGACAATGACTGCATTTATCTGTACAACAAAGCCTAGAATAAAGATGTCAAGTAAAGATGTGAGAACCTACAGTCTAATATGCCTGTGTCTATTGGTAGAAATCTGTTACTAAAATAAAAACCCTTGCAAAATAAAGTGTCCTGCAACCATCGGAGAATCTGTCCCTGTATGTACAAAAATGCAAACACTGATTTTGCAAAGTCAAAATAATATTATTGAAGTGTAGCATGATATGGACAGGGGAGAGGAGATGCACACACTGTTCTTTCATCTTTTTTGGCTACTGCCTAAGCACAAGGATAGAATTCAGAGCGTTTCCGGTCTGTGGCTCAGCGATGGCGGAGGCTCTCCCCTAAAGCTGGGGAGGCATTCCGCGCTCCAGGGGTGTTGGAGGAGTGCCACCTCAAGTGGCACCCCCAGGTGAGCCTCAGAGTGGAGGCTCCAAGCCGGGGGCGCATGAGGGGCGACCTCTTCGATGGCTTTAAGCCGGAGAATTGAGGCGCTCCTTTTTGCCCCAATCGGTCCACCCCCTGAGAGGCTCGGTTTTTACCGAGCATAGCTGATGCCGGCCGGGACAAGCAAGAAGGTCCGCGAATGAGGCGTGACTAAAATAGGTCTGTGGTCAGACCGTCAATGAAGTGGAGAAAAAGACGAGCGACTAAGTTCTAAAAGTGAGTTCCACCCCCCCACCACCTATAGCGGCGTCGGGAGGGAATCCCAGACGTAAACAAACCGAACTGTGTTTTAAAGAGAAGGGGGGGAGGAGAAACAAAAAGCGCTCAAGTGTGCCATAGACGTAGCTGTTTTTGCGGATAAGTTTGCACTTGCTGAAGGAGAGTGAAAAGCCTCTCTTTAGTGTAAACAAAGCTGAAAATGGCCGGCGTCCGAGGAAGAGGAACGAAAGTTGGGCGAGGCGGCCAAAGTCCGAGGGTAGAAGAAGGAGACGTTTTCTCCACCTTAGCGGAGCTGCTCCGGCCCATAAACGAAAGACTTGATGGTCTTAACCAATTGATGGCTGCTTCAAACCAGAGTATGGCAAAGCAACAACAGCAGATCACCGAACTCGTGAAAAAGTCGATTCAAACTGATGAAAACTTAAAGAGACAGCAACACGATGCCAAAAAGATGAAGAAGAAAGTTGGTCTGTTGGAGCAAAAGCAAGATCTTCAAGAAAGAAAGCTAATGAATCTACAGATGCAGCTGGGATCAGCAACTATCAGGGTCCTAAAGGACATTCCATTTGAGGTTTGACAGAAAAGAAAAGCATACAAAGAACTCATTTCAACACTCCAGATCAACCAGATTCAGTATGCCTGGCTCTTTCCGGAGGGTGTGCAGTTTAAATACAAGGATAAGAGAGAAAAAATTGACTCGGTGTTTAAAGCGGAAGAATGGTTGAAGCAGTTTTTTGGATCGAAAACGGAAGAGCAGCCAGACGGAGGGGGCCCTGCAGACAGCCTGGAAGAGACGGACGGAGACTCAGCAGGAGCAGAAGGAGGCACGGCCAGAGATACGTATGACTTGCGGCTAAGAGTTCCCAAGTAGCTCTTAAGAACTGAAAGATTTATAACTGAAGTGGATGAAAGAGACTCTGTGCACACTGAGAAGAAAATAGACAATTATTAAAATGAACTTACTAACTCCCAAACTCATTGATTTAAACGAAAAGTTTTAAGTTTTATGACTAACTGTATACTAACTGGAAAAGACCTTCCTTTCTTGGGTTTTTAGTCTTAGTGTGGGTTCTTTGTTTACTGTCTGTATCCCGGGGTTTTTTATTTTTCTTTCCCTTCCCTTTCTCTATTTCTGTAGTCACATAGGTGTAACAAAAATTAATAAAACTACCCTGTCTTCAGGGGATAAAAAAAAAAAAAGAATTCAGAGCCAAACATGAACAAATACTGTAATTTGTTTTAATGACAGTATTACCAAAGAGGTCTGTTGCTTGTATAACAAAGCTTATTACTGTACAGTACTACGAGTAGAGTTTGGAGCTCATGTGGATGACTGACCTACTCCATCCTTATACCATGGGGCAACATGGCATCTCCACCTCACCCAAAATAAAACAACCTGGCCTCTTCGTATAGCTGACCTTGTGGTGAGAAGGTTTAATTTACGATGGCTGCAGGATAAGAAAGGGCTTGTACCAAGTAGCTTCCCAGGTATCACCCTGTCAAGAAGCCAGGAGAATTTTCTTGGCAACTGGTACCAATGACCAAATACCCTTGCGGCAATCCTTCTCTTTCTGCAGTCATCCACATTTAAGCTCTATCATTACAAGTAGCTCTGCTACTGGTATGAAGAAGTAAGGAAGTTTTATACCACATATCATATGTAGATGTGACAGATTGTATGGTAAAACAGACATCAGGATAAAACAGTCCTCAGTATGAGCTCCCTACTGAACTTATATTTTTAAAAATTCTGAAAGTAAATAAACAACAGCACTAGAGACCCCCAAAATTACAGTTACAGAGTATGGAAGGCTCTTGCAGCCATCCTGCAGAACATTTAGCATTTTAAAATATTCATATCATTTCTCATTCAGTCTCTCAATAATTATTTAATGAACTCTGTGAGGTAGGTCAGTATTACCCAAGAGAGCAGGTCACTTAAGACCAGCTAGTGAGTCTCTAGCTGAGGCAAAATTTAAGCCAGATATTTGTTTTGGCCTAGAGCTAACAACCAGTTTTATACTCTTGACACTTGGACATTGATTTTACACCTTCCTTTGCCTCTACCAATATTTGCTCAACAGGATAGGCCATGTTTATCAATCAATAATTTTATTGTGGTGAAAGAAACAGCCTCTTTGCACAAGTCAGCTATTTAATATATTTTTCGTATTTTTTCAAACATTTTGCTATTTAAGAAACACCAACCTACACCACAGTGTTTTTCTTAAGACTATTTATTTGCACATTCCTATGCCATTGCTACATAAAATATGACAAAAAACCCCTCTGTTCAGCAAAAGCAAAATTAGAACAAAAAACCAAAATCAAACAAAAAACAATGAACACAAACAAACTGCAAAGGATCAATAAAAACATAAACAAAGGTCAGCATAAGACTATAAAACAATAAAATGGTCAAATAATATACTCAAAACAATTTATAGGCCATGATGCTAAAATATTAAAAGAACTAACCATGGTCAGGAATAATTAGCAACTCTGCTAAAAGCATGCACAAGTAAAATGTCTTAATCTGACACCTAAAAGCCAAAAGTCCACATGCCTAGTGGCAAACTTCCACGAGGACAGTTTTCTCTGCCACTGCAGAAAAAGCCTTCACTTTCGTGGACAGGTGCATACAGAGTGAAGGTTAGTATTATAAGTTAAGTTTTAAGACTGCAAGATTAAGTATTGTAAAATTTAGTAAAATTAAGATCCTAGTTGGCAGCCTGGGCTATATGGAAGGAGACAGTCCTAAACTTTTAGGACATTAAAGGTAAAAGCTATGACAGAAATGAATAGGCAGGCACTGCCGATTTTTCAGTACAGGTGTGATAGGCTTCCTATATGCAGCGCCACACAACAAGCTGGTTGCAGCAGGCTGCATTAATGAAACTCTCATCAGTCTTCAAAGATAGCCCCACAGACAGCACACAGCAGTGATCTAAAATAGATGTGCCTAATTACCAATAGCCAAACCTCATTTCTCAAGAAAATCTGCGCTTTCAGCTGGAGGTCCAGATTGAGAACTACCCCTATGCAACTAACCTGCTCCTTCAAGACAAATGCAATCCCAGCAAAAACAAACAAACTGGTTCCTTATTCAGTTATCAGCTTTCTCATTGACATACAGCACTTCAGTCTTATCTACATCAAGATTCAATTTACTGGTCTTCATCCATCCTATTACTTTCTTTCAGGAGCAGTTTAGAACTTCCATAGACCCACTGGAATATGATGTTTAAAAGACACAGCTGGGTGTCATCAGGATTTTGATGGCATCTTACTCCAAATCCCAGTACAATCTCTGTCAGTGGTTTCATATAGATGTTAGAAAAGCTTGGGTCAAGCAGCAGTCTCCCAGAGCCACTTTCTGGGAAGGACTAGTCAATGTATGTGAACTGACCAGAAGACTTCCAAGTGCTATATAAATGCTAAATATTGTACAATGCCTACAGAGACCTTAATATTCCTTGAATTTTGTATTTATTTATTGCTATGCAAGGAAGTACAAAGTACAAGAAAATCAACTAGACATTTGCATCTAAGCAACTCTTTCATACCTAGACAGCCCTCTAGACAGAGCAGAATTCTGGCTACTGGAAAAGTCACAGTCTTCAGACTTCGGTTTACTTTTTTCAGCAACTTTAAGATCAGTGTTGATGCATAGAGGATCTTTATGGTCACTCTGTCTCTCGGTATCTTGCAATCAGAGATAAGTTATCATTCCATTATACTGAGATTTAGATGCAAACAGTCAGACAGGGAATATAGATAGCTTTGCAAGTAGGAAATATGAACTCAAGATGGGAAACAAAAATACACATTAGACATACTTGCATGAAATAGACACAGAGACTCAGACAATTACTCCTGAAAGCGTAACATTTGTGCCTAATTAATCAGCCTCAGTGAGGCTGGAAGTAGATATCATCCTGGACATAGAGCTGCTACCAAAAACAGCAACTTCATGTTTAATCGCCTTACTTTCTTCACAGCATTAAAGTGCCTCACATTATTTACCAATGATGCATGTTGTTTCTCTGCCCTAGCGGGCTGTAGCCAACTGTGGAACAAGAGAGGCTAAATGTTGCAATGAATGTTGCAATGTTATCACATTATTCCTGTATGAAAAGAACTCAACTCAAGGGTGCTGTTTTTGGTAACATACCCATTTTAATGTTTGCTTCTGTTATTTCAAAAGTGGTGCTATTTCAGATCCCTGAGACTGTATTACTGATTATTATTAACAAATCACTATTCAATTCAAAACCCTCAGGTGGCTGAGACTGTGTTACTGTTTTAATTTTGCTCACTACCCAATTCCAATTTTCAATAACTTTATTGGCAAAACAATGAGGAATTTCAGACAGATGATATAATCTGGAAGAGAAACGGTTCCCAAACAGTTTCTGGTCTGTCATTTCAGACAGAACCATTTTAGAACCGGTTCCCTACTGGAATATATTTGTAATTTCACACACAAACGCTTCTGTCCCGTTTAGGAAATGGGGCTGAAGCGTTTTACCTGTCAACCCCTTCCAAGTAGTCTTCAGTTTCCTCTCCCAGTTCCGATGCGCTTTTTCCCGCCGCTTTTCACCCGTGCGGGCGATCTCTGGCTTTTTTGGGGGGGGGGACGTTCGCTTTATAGCGCTATGGCAGTATAACGCTATAAAGCAATAACGCAACAACATTATATCAACTCCATTGGAATGCCTTGAGTGTTGTGTTATAGCGAACTTTCAAAAAAAAGCCGGAGATCGCCCGCGTGGGTGAAAAACGGCGGGGAAAAAGCAGTGCAGTCTGAAATGGCAAACCGCTTCAGGTCCAGCTCTTTACCGGAAGGGGAAAGCCATGTGTGAAATGGCAGCCCTATACCAGTTTACTCCACGACAGATCAAAAATGGCTTCAAAACGAGTTAAAAAGAGTAATGTGAAATTCCTCAATAAATTAAAAAAGAAAAAAGAACAGTACAAATCAGCCCATATGCCATCAAAGAGAAACAATCAGAGTACAGTGATTTGTTACATTGTATAAAGTAATAATAATAGGGCAAAGTGATAAAAGTAATCTCGAGTATCAAGTAATTAAAACAGTTGCAGTAAGGAGCTTAACTATCTGAAGAGGAATCATAAATACACCTTATATCTCTCTCACTCACTCTCCACCTCCTTCCTCTTCCCTCTTTTCTTTCCTCTTTTTCTCAGTCCCTGAGTATATTTGCCAGGAACTCTGCCACCTGCTCAGTAACTTCGGGGTTTTTATCCGCCAGTAAGAATTCAATACCTCTATTGGTTGCAGCCTTAGAGAGTTGAAGGAGAGGGCTAATCGAATGTAAACGTAGCTGAGTAAACAGCAGGCAGTTTAAGAGGATATGCTGAACAGAGTCAGGTTCTTTGCAGAGACATCTGCAGAATCTTGCCTCATAGGGGATGCCCTTGTATCTGCCTGTGACCATGGCCGTGCTCACTACCCACTAATCAGTTTGAGTTCTGCTTCCTGAGAAACTCAGGTTCTTGTTTTTTAACTGAAGCCCTTCTGACTGGTGAGAAAACTTTGAAGAAGGATGGGTGTAACTGGTAAGCTCACAAATGACTACAGAAGGCTGGCTTCCTGAGGTTCAGGTCCAGAGCTTCAAAGTCAAATAAGGCTCCTTGCCCTTGGAAAGCCCCACAACTCATATTTCACTACCTAGCTCCAATCTTGTCTACATTTCCACACATTCCAGTTCATCTTGCATATAACTAATGGTGTACC
The DNA here is from genome assembly GCF_001447785.1 of Gekko japonicus. Taxonomy (NCBI): domain Eukaryota; kingdom Metazoa; phylum Chordata; class Lepidosauria; order Squamata; family Gekkonidae; genus Gekko; species Gekko japonicus. Next base: position 601,520 of record NW_015168657.1, read on the forward strand.
TGACCAAAATCAAAATTTTTGAAAAGAATTTGAATATTGTAAGCAGAATTAAGTGTGTAAACAGCCAGATTTCTAAAATTTATTCTCATCACTGGGTCTGGCTTTCCTAATGATCACAGCCAAGTTATCAGTCTTTTGTCCATTAGAAACAGAAGCCATGTATTCATTAAATACAATAAACTGAAGTACACAAACTTAAATTCCAGCTGATTTTTTCTGCTGATTACTTACTCATTTCCTGACTATCCAGCATATTGTTTGATTGGTTGTATTTTGCTGAGGCTCCAGGGAGTACTGAACTGCTATTTTTGTTTTCTTCAGGCTTCAGAGAAAAAATATGAAGGCAATTTAAAATTGAAATCCACTAGCATTGACCCATGCTGCAAAAACAGGCCAAGATTACTGTAAAAATGAATTTAAAACTAATTCAATATAAAGCTCTTATAACCAAATCTATGACCACGAAAAGAATTCTGCTTTCCAAATAACAGCTATTGCAACTGGCTTTGTTTATGCTCTGTACCACAGTAGCAACTAAATCTAGTACAGACCCTTTTTATAGTTTTATCACTCTTCAGGCTATTTGGATAAGAACATAAGAGAAGCCAAGTTAGAAGCAGGCCAATGGCCCATCCAGTCCTACACTCTGAGTCACACAGTGGCCAGAACCCAGGTGCCATCAGGAGGTCCACCAGCAGGGCCAGAACTCCAGAAGGCCTCCCACTGTTGCCCCCCAAGCACCAAGAATACAAAGCATCACTGCTCCAGACAGTGTTCCATCTAGACATTGTGGCTAATAGCCACTGATGGACCTCTGCTGATGGATATTTGAGTTTACTTTAGGATTAATAAAATAATAGCAGTATCTATTATTGACTTTTTCCAGATAGACATAATAGGATGAAATATCTTGTCCCACCCCAATACCTCACAACAGTACTTACCCTGTTATCTTTTCTAGATATGCAATGGTGTGCCTTTTCAGCTCTAATATCCATCTCGTGACTGAATTCTGGTTCCTTTGCCCATTGCCCTGCAGTATCAAAGTCCACCTCAGTAGATAGAACAAGCTCTTTTATATCTGATGCCACACAATCATAATAATCATGGTCTACATAATACTCTTCATCCACTAGCATCTCTTGGTCTTCACCAAGATCCTTCACTGGAGGCTTTAAAAACTCATACATTTCCCATGCCTCCTTGTCAACATCTGTCTCATTTTGAGAAAGCTGAAATTGCCTCCCAAAATCCAGGACTGGTTCATCAACAAGTTCTTCTTTACAGAAAGGTACATCTCTGAAGTCCTGCATGAAAAATCAAAGAAGATCATTATAACAGCTTTTAAAAAACTGATTTTTAATAATCAATATTCAAAATTAAATATTTTGTCCTGGGAACATCTTAGACTTTACAACTTCTGTCTCATGGTCTGGGGTATGTTTTTAACAAGTTCTTCTTAAACTATTTCACAATTTTGGTGAAATGAAAATGTACAGTTAGGACAATTTATCATCTCATTTCTCATATCAACCAAAAAGGAAGATAACTTGGTTCAAAGAAGCAATGTTCTTGATAAACTTTAGAAAGCAAATTTCAGCTACTGCTTGGGATACAAAAATTGCTAAGCAAGATAATAAGTGAAATAACAGAATCTAAATATGTCTAAATAAAGGAAGTTAACAATGCCTTCCTAAAGAGAGCTAAACCCTTCTAAATACATTGAAGTCAATTGTACTGTAAATCATATTGTTTTCCTTAAATTTAGTTACAAGGCAGATGCCCATTAAAAAGCAGCAGGCTGTATATGGGAGCAGGAGTTCTTTTAACACCTATTTTTGGGCATTCTTTGAGAGGCATGTTAGATGACACCTTTGGGGAATTCCTTGGTCCTGACTGCTCCCCAATGCATGGTGTGGAGCATGGTGTGCTCCTCTTACCAGGTGCCCTATCTAAGAATGTCCACATGGGGGGGGAGGTTGGGTTCAGATCAAGCATACACATTTACATATTTGTGGTTAATTTCCTTAAACAAGCAAACAGACAAACTGGGAATTAATCATATCTTCATTCCCCACAATGCTTTAGGAACTGATCAGCGAATATGTTGGTCTAATTTGGTCCTGTATCTTATAAGATATGTAAAGGGAACTGGTATCTGCACAAAATTCTCCTTAAAATAATGTCTTCTGGGAAGATACTGGGGATTGCACAGCTATATAATAAAATATTACTTTGTAAAGCATGTACTTAGAATTCTTCAGATTTTAGTTCCCCCTTCAGGTCCTCAGAAATTAAATCTTTCAGCAGTAGATATAAAACAGAACTGTTCAGGGAGGCATTTTTATAAAGGAAATAGGGCTGCATTATAAAAGAATGATTCAGGAAGATGTTTCAGTAGAGAGATAAAGACTGTGGAATATACTATTAATATGTATTATCTGTTTCTGGTTTTTTATCATGCTCTCACCACATATGTCTACTTAAATAGTACCATTTCTTACAGTGTTTTAACAACTCATGTTAAATACTGTTATGTATGCAGGTCTCCACAAGGGGCCCACAAGAAAGAGAGGAGCTTGGCTCCACAAGACAATGGGGACCCTGGATCCTAGCTCCCTCCCAGCCGACCAATAGGCTCCTTGGCGGGAAATTCAAACCCTCCAATGGAGTGGGAGGCGCTAGGCCGGGTGTGTATATAGTTGGCCTTGCAGGGCCATTAGTCAGTTCTGTGTTAAGTACTAATAAACGTGTACAACCGCATGTCGTCGTCCGAGTCTTCCATGCTGCGAACCCAGTACTTTTCAAATACTGATGTTTTGTTTTAGATTTCTGCAATCCTTGTCTTATTACATTGTTTATTTGATGTCTCCTAATCCTACTAATTGCACTGGTTTACATTATGTAATCCACCTTGTCTAAGTGAGAAAGGCAGAGAGGTGACAGATCAGTGGCAGATGCTTCTTTATCCTAGTACACTTGAATGTAAAAGAGCACTGGCTGGAGATGTAAGTGAAAACCATGGTTTGCCACTATGGGTAATGAATATAGGGGGATCATCAGACTTGCATGTTCCCTTCATTTCATTTGTGGGGCTCACACCATTTCATATGTGGGGCTCACTCAACTCTCCCAGATGATTTTTAGGGCAAGCTGTAGACTATCTGGGGAAGAAGAAAACAGGGAACAATTTACTTTGCCATTTTTTTCAGTGAACTTTTATTTTGATCCATCCCAGTACCTTTCATCCCAAGCACAGACATTTTATCTGTAGAATGTTGGGAGTAAATTCAATAACAGTAAGGACAATAACGTCTGATTGTACTATGTCTTCACAAGTGGGAATGTGCAAGAAACTTGCAGGAGCAGCTATCCCATTCCCCCCATCTCTGCATCTTCCTCTCTCCCCCTACTCCTCTCACATTCTTTCTCCTTCCTGCCACCCCTTTTCTTATTCTTTCTCTCCCTCTCCCCTCCATGCCTGTCACTTCCTTTCTGACCCCATCCCATCACTCTTTCTTCCCTTGTCACTCTCCCAGCCTCCCACCTACTTCGCCCCCCCCATATAGCAGGAGTGGCAGTAGCCGCTCTCCAGGAATCACAACAGATTGCTCAAATAAAGAGATCAGTTCCTCTAAGGGTTGCCAGCTTCATGTTGGGAAATTCCTGGAGATTTGGGGGTGGAGCTTTAGCAGGATGAGGTTTGAGCTTGGAAGTGACCTCAGCAAGGTATAATAATACCATAAACTCCACCCTTCAAAGCAGTCATTTTCTTCAGGGGAACTGATCTCTATCATCTGGAGAGCAGCTGTAATTCCAGGAGATCTCCAACCCTCACCTGGAAGTTGACAACATTAGTTCCCCTGGAGAAAATGACTGCTTTGGGGGGTGGAGTCTATGGCATTATATCTGTCTGATGACAGATATTACATGGGATATCCCAAATGCGAAACAAGGGACTCTATTTAACTCATAGGTCTAATGTTCCCCAATTCTGTAACATGCAGTTTACAAACAGCATTGTACATGCAAAGCTTGCACCCCTGAAACTACATGCACTGCAATGATTTAAGTAGACTTATTTATGGACTAGGAATAAGGCCCGTTGTGGAAATAAATACAACGAGATCTAGAAAGAGGCTCTGGGAGAGTGCTCTGGCTTTGGGCAAACAGTGTCAGTTTGCTGTGGTGACCTCAGCAGGGTATAGTGACAGAGTCCACTGTTTTCTCCAGAGGAACTGATCTCTGCTACCTGAAGAGCAGTTGTAATTTTGAGTGCAGTTGTAATTGTGAGTGATCTGTAGCCCTCACCTGGAGATTGGCAGCAATTGTTACCCAGGACAAAATGGCTGGTTTGGAGGGTGTAGTCTATGGCATTCTACCTGTCTGAGGTCCCACCCCTCTGCAAACCCCACCCTCTCCAGGCTCCACCCCTCGAATCCCCAGGAATTTGTCAGGATGTAGTTGGCAACCCCATCTCCTTCCCAGCTAGCCATCAACCTACCATTATCTGCCCCTTTGACTTCAGCTGACTTCTGCCCTCCCTTCTGCAGAGCAGTTGTAATACTGAGTGCTCTCCAGCCCTCACCTGGAGATTGGCAACAATGGTTCCCTATGTGGGACTGACTGGTTTGGAGGGTGGAGTCTATGGCAGTGTACCTGTCTGAGGTCCCACCCCTCCTCAAACCTCACCCTCTTCAGGCTCCATCTCTCAAATCTCCAGGAATTTCCCATCTGGAGTTGGCAACCCTATCAGGACTGGCCCCAATGTGTTTTCTCCCAAAGGCCAAAGTAGGTGACAGGACCAAGCTTAGTTGCCTACCAACAGGCACTGAGGGGAAAGTAGGGTTGCCAGCTCTAAGGAGGGAAATACCTGGAGGCTTGGGGGGTGGATTCTGTAGAGGGCAGCATTGGG